>NW_026780950.1:300000-582561 GCF_030144855.1 Hypanus sabinus
GTACCTGGGACGAATGGAGAACGTTTTGACAGGGGGATAAAACGTTTTAACATTCTTGGGACGGGTGTAGAAAGTTATGGGAGGGTGTTCAAACATTTCAACGCACTTGGGACGGGTGGAGAAAGTTTTGAGAGGTGCCAAACATTAAAACGTACTTGGGACGGGTGTAGAAAGTTTTGAGTGGGGGTTCAAACATTTTACCGTACTTGGGACGGGTGGAGAAAGTGTTGAGAGGGTGTTCAAATATTTTCACCTACTGGAGACGGGTGGAGAAACTTTTGAGGGTGTGTTCAAACATTTAAACGCATTTGGGACGGGGGGAGAAAGTTTTAAGGGGGTGTTCAAACATTTTAACGCACTATGGAAGGGTGGGGGAAAAAATTTGAGAGGTTGTTCATACATTTTAATGTGCTTGGGATCGGTGGAGATATTTTTGAGAGGGTGTTCAAACATTTTAATGTAATTGGGAAGGGTGAAGATATTTTTGAGAGGGTGTTCGAAACATTTTAACCTACTCGGGACGGGTGGAGAAGTTTTGAGTGGCAGTTCAAACTTTTTACCGTATTGGGACGCGGGTAGAAAATTTTCCGTGGGGTGTTCAAACATTTTAATGTACTTGGGACGGCTGGGGAATGCTTTGAGAGGGGTTCCAAACATTTCAATGTACTTGGGACGGCTGGAGAAAGTTTTGAGAGGGGGTTCAAACATTTCAATGTACTTGGGACGGGTGTAGAAAGTTTTGAGAGGGTGTTCAAACAATTTAACTTTCTTGGGACAGGTGGAGGAAGTTTTGAGAGGGTGTTCAAACATTTTAACATACTTGGGACGGTCGGAGAAAGTTCTGAGTGGGCGATCAAATATTTCAACGTTCTTTGGAAGGGTGGGGACAGTTTTAGAGGGTGTTCAAACATTTTAACGTACCTGGGACGAATGGAGAACGTTTTGACAGGGGGATAAAACATTTTAACATTCTTGGGACGGGTGTAGAAAGTTTTGAGAGGGTGTTCAAACATTTCAACGCACTTGGGACGGGTGGAAAAAGTTTTCAGAGGGTGAGGAAACATTGTAACGTACTTGGGACGGGTGGAGAAAGTGTTGAGTGGGTGTTCAAACATTTTAACGTAGTCGGGACGCGTGGAGAAAGTTTTGAGTCGGTGAACAAACATTTAAAAGTTCTTGGGCCGGGTGTAGAAAGTTTTGAGAGGGTGTCAAACGTTTTTCCGTACTTGGGGCGGGTGGAGAAAGTGTTGAGATGGCTTCAAACATTTTACCGTACTTGGGACGAGTGGAGAAAGTGTTGAGAGGGTGTTCAAACATTTTAACGTTCTTTGGACGGGTGGGGACAGTTTTAGAGGGTGTTCAAACATTTTAACGTACTTGGGACGAATGGAGAACGTTTTGACAGGGGGATAAAATATTTTAACATTCTTGGGACGGGTGGAGAATGTTTTGATAGGGTGTTCAAACATTTTAACATTCTTGGGACGGGTGGAGAAAGTTTTGAGAGGGTGTTCAACCATTCTAACGCATTTGGGACGGGGGGAGAAAGTTTTGAGGGGGTGTTCAAACATTTCAACGCACTTGGGACGGGTGGAAAGAGTTTTCAGAGGGTGAGCAAACATTGTAACGTACTTCGGACGGGTGGAGAACGTTTTGAGTGCGGGTTCAAACATATTAACGTAATTGGGACGGGTGGAGAAAGTGTTGAGAGGGTGTTCAAACATTTTAATGTACCTGGGACGGTTGGAGATAGTTTTGAGAGGGTGTTCAAACATTTTACCGTACAGGGGACTTGTGGAGAAAGTGTTGAGAGGGTGTTCAAATATTTTCACCTACTGGAGACGGGTGGAGAAACTTTTGAGAGGGTGTTCAAACATTTAAACGCATTTGGGACGGGGGGAGAAAGTTTTGAGGGGGTGTCCAAATATTTTAATGTACTTGGGACGGTTGGAGAAAGTTTCGAGTGGGTGTTCAAACATTTTACCGTAGTTGGGAAGGGTGGAGAAAGTGTTGAGAGGGTGTTCAAATATTTTCACCTACTGGAGACGTGTGGAGAAGGTTTTGAGAGGGTGTTCAAACAGTTAAACGCATTTGGGACGGGGGGAGAAAGTTTTGAGGGGGTGTTCAAACATCTTAACGCTCTATGGACGGGTGGAGAAACATTTGAGAGGTTGTTCATACATTTTAATGTGCTGGGTATGGGTGGAGATATTTTTGAGAGGGTGTTCAAACATTTTAATGTAATTGGGAAGGGTGGAGATATTTTTGAGAGGGTGTTCAAACATTTTAATGTAATTGGGAAGGGTGGAGATATTTTTCAGAGGGTGTTCGAAACATTTTAGCGTAATTGGGACGGGTGGAGAAGGTTTGAGTGGCAGCTCAAACTTTTTACCGTATTCGGACGCGGGTAGAAAGTTTTCCGTGGGGTGTTCAAACATTTTAATGTACTTGGGACGGGTGGAGATATTTTTGAGAGGGTGATCAAACATTTTAATGTAATTGGGAATGGTGGAGATATTTTTGAGAGGGTGTTCGAAACATTTTCGCGTAATTGGGACGGGTGGAGAAGTTTTGATTGGCAGCTCAAACATTTTAACATTCTTGGGACGGGTGTAGAAAGTTTTGAGGGGGTGTTCAAACATTTTAACGCTCTATGCACTGGTGGAGAAATATTTGAGAGTTTGTTCATACATTTTAATGTGCTTGGGATCGATGGAGATCTTTTTGAGAAGATCTTCGAAACATTTTAGCGTAACTGGGACGGGTGGAGAAGTTTTGAGTGGGGTTTTAAACTTCTTACCGTATTGGGACGCGGGTAGAATGTTTTCCGTGGGGTGTTCAAACATTTTAATGTACTTGGGACGGGTGGAGAATATTTTGAGAGGGGGTTGAAACATTTTAATGTACTTGGGACGGCTGGAGAATGTTTTGAGGCGGGGTTCAAACATTCAAATGTACTTGGGACGGCTGGAGAATGTTTTGAGAGAGTGTTCAAACATTTTAATGTACTTGGGACGGGTGTAGAAAGTTTTAAGAGGGTGTTCAAACATTTCAACGCACTTGGGACGGGTGGAAAAAGTTTTCAGAGGGTGAGCAAACATTTTAACGTACTTGGGACGGGTGGAGAAAGTTTTGAGTGGGGTTTCAAATATTTCAACGTTCTTTGGACGGGTAGGGACAGTTTTAAAGGGTGTTCAAACATTTTACCGTACCTGGGACGAATGGAGAACGTTTTGACATGGGAAGAAACATTTTAACATTCTTGGGACGGGTGTAGAAAGTTTTGAGCGGGTGTTCAAACATTTCAACGCACTTGGGACGGATGGAAAATGTTTTCATAGGGTGAGCAAACATTGTAACGTACTTGGGACGGGTGGAGAAAGTTTTGAGTGGGGGTTCAAACATTTTACCGTACTTGGGACGGGTGGAGAAAGTGTTGAGAGGGTGTTCAAATATTTTCACCTAATGGAGACTGGTGGCGAAACTTTTGAGAGGGTGTTCAAACATTTTAACGCATTTGGGACGGGGGGAGAAAGTTTTGAGGGGGTGTTCAAACATCTTAACGCTCCATGGACTGGTGGAGAAATATTTGAGAGGTTGTTCATACATTTTAATGTGCTGGGTATGGGTGGAGATATTTTTGAGAGGGTGTTCAAACATTTTAATGTAATTGGGAAGGGTGGAGATATTCTTGAGAGGGTGTTCAAACATTTTATCGTACTTGGGACGAATGGAGAACGTTTTGACAGGGGGATAAAACATTTTAACATTTTTGCGACGGGTGGAGAAAGTTTTGAGAGGCTGTTCAAACATTTTAACATGCTTGGGACGGGTGGAGAACGTTTTGAGAGGGTGTTCAAACATTTCAACGCATTTGGGACGGGGGGAGAAAATTTTGAGGGGGTGTTCAAACATTTTAACGCTCTATGGACTGGTGGAGAAATATTTGAGAGTTTGTTCATACATTTTAATGTGCTTGGGATCGGTGGAGATATTTTTGAGAGGATGTTCGAAACATTCTAACGTAATTGGGACGGGTGGAGAAGTTTTGAGTGGCAGTTCAAACTTTTTACCGTATTGGGACGCCGTCAGAAAGTTTTCCGTGGGGTGTTCAAACATTTTAATGTACTTGGGACGGCTGGAGAATGCTTTGAGAGGGGGTCCAAACATTTCAATGTACTGGGGACGGCTGGGGAATGTTTTGAGAGGGGGTTCAAACATTTTAATGTACCGGGGACGGGTGTAGAACGGTTTGAGAGGGTGTTCAAACAATTTAACGTTCTTGGGGCAGGTGGAGGAAGTTTTGAGAGGGTGTTCAAACATTTTAACATACTTGGGACGGTCGGAGAAAGTTTCGAGTGGGGGTTCAAACATTTGAACGTTCTTTGGACGGGTGGGGACAGTTTTAGAGGGTGTTCAAACATTTTAACGTACCTGGGATGAATGGAGAACGTTTTGACAGAGGAATAAAACATTTTAACATTCTTGGGACGGGTGTAGAAAGTTTTGAGAGGGTTTGCAAACATTTCAACGCATTTGGGACGGGTGGAAAAAGTTTTCAGAGGGTGAGGAAATATTGTAATATACTTGGGACGGGTGGAGAAAGTGTTGAGTGGGTGTTCAAACATTTTAACGTACTCGGGACGGGTGGAGAAAATTTTGAGTGGGTGAACAAACATTTAACAGTTCTTGGGACGGGTGTAGAAAGTTTTGAGAGGGTGTCAAACATTTTTCCGTACTTGGGACGGGTGCAGAAAGTGTTGAGAGGGTGTTCAAACATTTTCACCTACTGGAGACGGGTGGAGAAACTTTTGAGAGGGTGTTCAAACATTTAAACGCATTTGGGACGGGGGGAGAAAGTTTTGAGGGGGTGTTCAAACATTTTAACGCTCTAGGGACGGGTGGAGAAAAATTTGAGAGGTTGTTCATAAATTTTAATGTGATTGGGATGGGTGGAGATATTTTTGAGAGAGTGTTCGAAACGTTTTAGCGTAATTGGGACGGGTGGAGAAGTTTTGATTGGCAGCTGAAAGATTTTAACATACTTGGGACGGGCGGAGAAAGTTTTGAGAGGGTGTTCAAACATTTTAACGTTCTTTGGACGGGTGGGGACAGTTTTAGAGGGTGTTCAAACATTTTAACGTACTTGGGACGAATGGAGAACGTTTTGACGGGGGATAAAACATTTTAACATTCTTGGGACGGGTGCAGAAAGTTTTGAGAGGGTGTTGAAACATTTTAACGCATTTGGGACGGGGGGAGAAAGTTTTGAGGGGGTGTTCAAACATTTTAACGCTCTATGGACTGGTGGAGAAATATTTGAGAGTTTGTTCATACATTTTAATGTGCTTGGGATCGGTGGAGATATTTTTGAGAGGATGTGCGAAACATTTTAACGTAATTGGGACGGGTGGAGAAGTTTTGAGTGGCAGTTCAAACTTTTTACCGTATTGGGACGCGGGTAGAAAGTTTTCTGTGGGGTGTTCAGACATTTTAATGTACTTGGGACGGCTGGAGAATGTTTTGAGGGGGGTTTCAAACATTTTAATGTACTTGGGACGGGTGGAGAAAGTGTTGAGAGGGTGTTCAAACATTGTAACGTACTTGGGACGGGTGGAGATATTTTTGAGGGGGTGGTCGAAACATTTTCGCGTAATTGGGACGGGTGGAGAAGTTTTGATTGGCAGCTCAAACATTTTAACATACTTGGGACGGGCGGAGAAAGTTTTCAGAGGGTGAGCAAACATTGTAACGTACTTGGGACGGGTGGAGAAAGTTTTGAGTGGGGGTTCAAACATTTTAACGTAATTGGGACGGGTGGAGAAAGTATTGAGTGGGTGAGCAAACATTTAAACGTTCTTGGGACTGGTGTAGAAAGTTTTGAGAGGGTGTCAAACATTTTAACGTACTTGGGACGGGTGGAGAAAGTGTTGATAGGGTGTTCAAACATTTAAAAGCATTTGGGACGGGGGGAGAAAGTTTTGAGGGGGTGTTCAAACATTTTAATGTACTTGGGACGGTTGAAGAAAGTTTCGAGTGGGTGTTCAAACATTTTACCGTAGTTGGGAAGGGTGGAGAAAGTGTTGAGAGGGTGTTCAAATTTTTACACCTACTGGAGACGTGTGGAGAAAGCTTTGAGAGGGTTTTCAAACATTTAAACGCATTTGGGACGGGGGGAGAAAGGGTTGAGAGCTTGTTCATACATTTTAATGTGCTGGGGATGGGTGGAGATATTTTTGAGAGGGTGTTCAAACATTTTAATGTAATTGGGAAGGGTGGAGATATTTTTGAGAGGGTGTTCGAAACATTTTAGCGTAATTGGTACGGGTGGAGAAGGTTTGAGTGGCAGCTCAAACTTTTTACCGTATTGGGACGCGGGTAGAAATTTTTCCGTGGGGTGTTCAAACATTTTAATGTACTAGGGACGGGTGGAGAATGTTTTGAGAGGGTAATCAAACAATGTAACGCTCTTGGGACAGCTGGAGAAAGTTTTGAGTGGGTATTCCAATATTTTAATGTACTTGGGACGGTTGGAGAAAGTTTTGAGTGGGTGTTCAAACATTTTAACATACTTGGGACGGGCGGAGAAAGTGTTGAGTGGGGGTTCAAACATTTTAACGTTCTTTGGACGGGTGGGGACAGTTTTAGAGGGTGACCAAACATTTTAACGTACTTGGGACGAATGGAGAACGTTTTGAGAGAGGGATAAAACATTTAAACGTTCTTGGGACGGGAGTAGAAAGTTTTGAGATGTTGTCAAACATTGTAACGCACTTGGGACGGGTGGAAAAAGTTTTGAGAGTGTGTTCAAACATTTTACCGTACTTGGGACGGGTGGAGAAAGAGTTGAGAGGGTGTTCAAATATTTTCACATACTGGAGACGGGCGGAGAAAGTTTGGAGAGAGTGTTCAAACATTTAAACGCATTTGGGACGTGGGGAGAAAGTTTTGAGGGGGTGTTCAAACATTTTAACGCTCTATGGAGGGGTGGAGAAAGATTTGAGAGTTTGTTCATACATTTTAATGTGCTTGGGATGGGTGGAGATATTTTTGTGAGGGTGTTCAAACATTTTAATGTAATTGGGACGGGTGGAGATATTTTTGAGAGGGTGTTCGAAACATTTTAGCGTAATTGGGACGGGTGGAGAAGTTTTGAATGGCAGCTCAAACTTTTTACCGTATTCGGACGGGGGTTGAAAGTTTTCCGTGGGGTGATCAAACATTTTAATGTACCTGGTACGGTTGGAGAACGTTTTGACAGGGGGATAAAACATTTTAACATTCTTGGGACGGGGGGAGAAAGATTTGAGGGGGTGTTCAAACATTTTAACGCTCTATGGACTGGTGGAGAAATATTTGAGAGTTTGTTCATACATTTTAATGTGTTTGGGATCGGTGGAGATATTTTTGTGAGGGTGTTCAAACATTTTAATGTAATTGGGACGGGTGGAGATATTTTTGAGAGGGTGTTCGAAACATTTTAGCGTAATTGGGACGGGTGGAGAAGTTTTGAGTGGCAGCTCAAACTTTTTACCGTATTCGGACGGGGGTAGAAAGTTTTCCGTGGGGTGTTCAAACATTTTAACGTTCTTGGGACGAATGGAGAACGTTTTGACAGGGGGATAAAACATTTTAACATTCTTGGGACGGGGGGAGAAAGATTTGAGGGGGTGTTCAAACATTTTATCATATTGGGACGGTCGGAGAAAGTTTTGAGAGGGGGTTCAAATATTTTAACGTTCTTTGGACGGGTGGGGACAGTTTTAGAGGGTGTTCAAACATTTTAACGTACTTGGGACGAATGGAGAACGTTTTGAGAGGGGGATAAAACATTTAAACGTTCTTGGGACGGGTGTAGAAAGATTTGAGATGTTGTCAAACATTTTAACGCACTTGGGACGGGTGGAGAAAGTGTTGAGAGGGTGTTCAAATATTTTCACCTACTGGAGACGGGCGGAGAAAGTTTGCAGAGAGTGTTCAAACATTTAAACGCATTTGGGACGTGGGGAGAAAGTTTTGAGGGGGTGTTCAAACATTTTAACGCTCTATAGAGGGGTGGAGAAAGATTTGAGAGTTTGTTCATACATTTTAATGTGCTTGGGATGGGTGGAGATATTTTTGAGAGGGTGTTCAAACATTTTAATGTAATTGGGACGGGTGGAGATATTTTTGAGAGGGTGTTCAAACATTTTACCGTACTTGGGACGGGTGGAGAAAGTGTTGAGAGGGTGTTCAACTATTTTCACCTACTGGAGACGGGTGGAGAAACTTTTGAGAGGGTGTTCAAACATTTAAACGCATTTGGGACGGGGGGAGAAAGTTTTGAGGGGGTGTTCAAACATTTTAACGCTCTATGGACGGGTGCAGAAAGATATGAGAGTTTGTTCATACATTTTAATGTGCTTGGGCTGGGTGGAGAAAGTGTTGAGAGGGTGTTCAAATATGGTCACCTACTGGAGACGTGTGGAGAAAGTTTTGAGAGGGTGTTCAAACATTTAAACGCATTTGGGACGGGGGGAGAAAGTTTTGAGGGGGTGTTCAAACATTTTAACGCTCTATGGACGGGTGGAGAAAGATTTGAGAGTTTGTTCATACATTTTAATGTGCTTGGGATGGGTGGAGATATTTTTGAGAGGGTGTTCGAAACATTTTTATGTTATTGGGACGGGTGGAGAAGTTTTGAGTGGCAGTTCAAACTTTTTACCGTATTGGGACGCGGGAAGAATGTTTTCCGTGGGGTGTTGAAACATTTTAATGTACTTGGGACGGCTGGAGAATGTTTTGAGAGGGGGTTCAAACATTTTAATGTACTTGGGACGGCTGGAGAATGTTTTGAGGGGGGGGTTCAAACATTTAAATGTACTTGGGACGGGTGTAGAAAGTTTTGAGAGGGTGTTCAAACATTTCAACGCACTTGGGACGGGTGGAAAAAGTTTTCAGAGGGTGAGCAAACATTGTAATGTACTAGGGACGGGTGGAGAAAGTGTTGAGTTTGGGTTCAAACATTTTACCGTACTTGGGACGGGTGGAGAAAGTGTTCAGAGGGTGTTCAAATATTTTCACCTACTGGAGACTGGTGGCGAAACTTTTGAGAGGGTGTTCAAACATTTAAACGCATTTGGGACGGGGGGACAAAGTTATGAGGGGGTGTTCAAACATTTTAATGTACCTGGGACGGTTGGAGATAGTTTTCAGTGGGTGTTCAAACATTTTACCGTACTTGGGACGGGTGGAGAAAGTGTTGAGAGGGTGTTCAAATATTTTCTTCCTACTGGAGACTGGTGGCGAAACTTTTGAGAGGGTGTTCAAACATTTAAACGCATTTGGGACGGGGGGAGAAAGTTTTGAGTGGGTGTTCAAACATTTTAATGTACCTGGGACGGTTGGAGATAGTTTGGAGTGGGGGTTCAAACATTTTACCGTACTTGGGACGGGTGGAGAAAGTGTTGAGAGGGTTTTCAAATATTTTCACCTACTGGAGACGTGTGGAGAATGTTTTGAGAGGGTGTTCAAACATTTAAACGCATTTGGGACGGGGGGAGAAAGTTTGGAGGGGGTGTTCAAACATTTTAACGCTCTATGGGCGGGTGGATAAAGATTTGAGAGTTTTTTCATACATTTTAATGTGCTTGGGATGGGTGGAGATATTTTTGAGAGGGTCTTCAAACATTTTAAAGTAATTGGGAAGGGTGGAGATATTTTTGGAGGGTGTTCGAAACATTTTCGCGTAATTGGGATTGGTGGAGAAGTTTTGATTGGCAGCCCAAACATTTTAACATACTTGGGACGGGCGGAGAAAGTTTTGAGAGGGTGTTCAAACATTTTAACGTTCTTTGGACGGGTGGGGACAGTTTTAGAGGGTGTTCAAACATTTTAACGTACTTGGGACGAATGGAGAACGTTTTGACAGGGGGATAAAACATTTTAACATTCTTGGGACGGGTGGAGAAAGTTTTGAGAGGGTGTTCAAACTTTAACATTCTTGGGACGGGTGGAGAAAGTTTTGAGAGGGTGTTCAAACATTTAAACGCATTTGGGACGGGGGGAGAAAGATTTGAGGGGGTGTTCAAACATTTTAACGCTCTATGAACTGGTGGAGAAATATTTGAGAGTTTGTTCATACATTTTAATGTGCTTGGGATCGATGGAGATATTTTTGAGAGGATGTTCGAAACATTTTAGCGTAATTGGGACGGGTGGAGAAGTTTTGAGTGGGGGTTCAAACTTTCTACCGTATTGGGACGCGGGTAGAATGTTTTCCGTGGGGTGTTCAAACATTTTAATGTACTTGGGACGGCTGGAGAATGTTTTGAGTGGGGGTTCAAACATTGTAATGTACTTGGGACGGCTGGAGAATGTTTTGAGGGGGGGGTTTAAACATTTAAATGTACTTGGGACGGGTGTAGAAAGGGTTGAGAGGGTGTTCAAACAATTGAAACGTTCTTGGGACAGGTGGAGAAAGTTTTGAGAGGGTGTTCAAACATTTTAACATAATTGGGACGGTCGGAGAAAGTTTTGAGTGGGGGTTCAAATATTTCAACGTTCTTTGGACGGGTGGGGACAGTTTTAGAGGGTGTTCAAACATTATAACGTACCTGGGACGAATGGAGAACGTTTTGACAGGGGGATAAAACATTTTAACATTCTTGGGACGGGTGTAGAAAGTTTTGAGAGGGTGTTCAAACATTTCAACGCACTTGGGACGGGTGGAAAAAGTTTTCAGAGGGTGTGCAAACATTGTAACGTACTTGGGACAGGTGGAGAAAGTTTTGAGTGGGGGTTCAAACATTTTACCGTACTTGGGACGGGGGGAGAAAGTGTTGAGAGGGTGTTCAAATATTTTCACCTACTGGAGACTGGTGGCGAAACTTTTGAGAGAGTGTTCAAACATTTAAACGCATTTGGGACGGGGGGAGAAAGTTTTGAGGGGGTGTTCAAACATTTTAATGTACCTGGGACGGTTGGAGATAGTTTTGAGTGGGTGTTCAAACATTTTATCGTACTTGGGACGGGTGGAGAAAGTGTTGAGAGGGTGTTCAAATATTTTCACCTACTGGAGACTGGTGGCGAAACTTTCGAGAGGGTGTTCAAACATTTAAACGCATTTGGGACGGGGGGAAAAGTTTTGATGGGGTGTTCAAACATTTTAATGTACCTGGGACGGTTGGAGATAGTTTTGAGTGGGTGTTCAAACATTTTACTGTTATTGGGACGGGTGGAGAAGCTTTGAGTGGCAGTTCAAACTTTTTACCGTATTGGGACGCCGGTCGGAAGTTTTCCGTGGGGTGTTCAAACATTTTATTTTACTTGGGACGGGTGTAGAAAGTTTTGAGAGGGTGTTCAAACATTTCAACGCACTTGGGACGGGTGGAAAAAGTTATCAGAGGGTGAGCAAACATTGTAACGTACTTGGGACGGGTGGAGAAAGTGTTGAGAGGGTGTCAAACATTTTACCGTACTTGGGACGTGTGGAGAAAGTGTTGAGAGGGTGTTCAAACATTTCAACGCACTTGGGACGGGTGGAAAAAGTTTTCAGAGGGTGTGCAAACATTGTAACGTACTTGGGACAGGTGGAGAAAGTTTTGAGTGGGGGTTCAAACATTTTACCGTACTTGGGACGGGTGGAGAAAGTGTTGAGAGGGTGTTCAAATATTTTCACCTACTGGAGACTGGTGGCGAAACTTTCGAGAGGGTGTTCAAACATTTAAAAGCATTTGGGACGGGGGGAAAAGTTTTGAGGGGGTGTTCAAACATTTTAATGTACCTGGGACGGTTGGAGATAGTTTTGAGTGTGTGTTCAAACATTTTACCGTACTTGGGACGGGTGGAGAAAGTGTTGAGAGGGTGTCAAACATTTTACCGTACTTGGGACGTGTGGAGAAAGTGTTGAGAGGGTGTTCAAACATTTAAACACATTTGGGACGGGGGGAGAAAGTTTTGAGAGGGTGTTCAAACATT
Organism: Hypanus sabinus; assembly: GCF_030144855.1. NCBI lineage: Eukaryota > Metazoa > Chordata > Chondrichthyes > Myliobatiformes > Dasyatidae > Hypanus > Hypanus sabinus. The sequence continues at coordinate 311,959 of NW_026780950.1, forward strand.
TTAACGTTCTTTGGACGGGTGGGGACAGTTTTAGAGGGTGTTCAAACATTTTAACGTACTTGGGACGAATGGAGAACGTTTTGACAGGGGGATAAAACATTTTAACTTTCTTGGGACGGGTGGAGAAAGGTTTGAGAGGGTGTTCAAACATTTAAACGCATTTGGGACGGGGGGAGAAAGATTTTAGGGGGTGTTCAAACATTTTAACGCTCTATGCACTGGTGGAGAAATATTTGAGAGTTTGTTCATACATTTTAATGTGCTTGGGATCGATGGAGATATTTTTGAGAGGATGTTCGAAACATTTTAGCGTAATTGGGACGGGTGGAGAAGTTTTGAGTGGGGGTTCAAACTTTTTACCGTATTGGGACGCGGGTAGAATGTTTTCCGTGGGGTGTTCAAACATTTTAACATTCTTGGGACGGGTGTAGAAAGTTCTGAGAGGGTGTTCAAACATTTCAACGCACTTGGGACGGGTGGAAAAAGTTTTCAGAGGGTGAGCAAACATTGTAACGTACTTGGGACGGGTGGAGAAAGGGTTGAGAGGGTGTTCAAATATTTTCACCTACTGGAGACTGGTGGCGAAACTTTTGAGAGAGTGTTCAAACATTTAAACGCATTTGGGACGGGGGGAGAAAGTTTTGAGGGGGTGTTCAAACATTTTAATGTACCTGGGACGGTTGGAGATAGTTTTGAGTGGGTGTTCAAACATTTTACCGTACTTGGGATGGGAGGAGAAAGTGTTGAGAGGGTGTTCAAATATTTTCACCTACTGGAGACGTGTGGAGAAAGTTTTGAGAGGGTGTTCAAGCATTTAAACGCATTTGGGACGGGGGGAGAAAGTTTTGAGGGGGTGTTCAAACATATTAACGCTCTATGGACGGGTGGAGAAAGATTTGAGAGTTTGTTCATACATTTTAATGTGCTTGGGATGGGTGCAGATATTTTTGAGAGGGTGTTCAAATATTTTAAAGTAATTGGGACGGGTGGAGATATTTTTGAGAGGGTGTTCGAAACATTTTAATGTTATTGGGACGGGTGGAGAAGTTTTGAGTGGCAGTTCAAACTTTTTACCGTATTGGGACGCCGGTAGGAAGTTTTCCGTGGGGTGTTCAAACATTTTAATGTACTTGGGACGGCTGGAGAATGTTTTGAGTGGGGCTTCAATCATTTTAATGTACTTGGGACGGGTGTAGAACGTTTTCAGAGGGTGTTCAAACATTTCAACGCACTTGGGACGGGTGGAAAAAGTTTTCAGAGGGTGAGCAAACATTGTAATGTACTAGGGACGGGTGGAGAAAGTGTTGAGTGGGGGTTCAAACATTTTACCGTACTTGGGACGGGTGGAGAAAGTGTTGAGAGGATGTTCAAATATTTTCACCTACTGGAGACTGGTGGCGAAACTTTCGAGAGGGTGTTCAAACATTTAAAAGCATTTGGGACGGGGGGAAAAGTTTTGAGGGGGTGTTCAAACATTTTAATGTACCTGGGACGGTTGGAGATAGTTTTGAGTGGGTGTTCAAACATTTTACCGTACTTGGGATGGGAGCAGAAAGTGTTGAGAGGGTGTTCAAATATTTTAATGTAATTGGGACGGGTGGAGATAGTTTGGAGTGGGGGTTCAAACATTTTACCGTACTTGGGAAGGGAGGAGAAAGTGTTGAGAGGGTGTTCAAATATTTTCACCTACTGGAGACGTGTGGAGAAAGTTTTGAGAGGGTGTTCAAACATTTAAACGCATTTGGGACGGGGGGAGAAAGTTTTGAGGGGGTGTTCAAACATTTTAACGCTCTATGGACGGGCGGAGAAAGATTTGAGAGTTTTTTCATACATTTTAATGTGCTTGGGATGGGTGGAGATATTTTTGAGAGGGTGTTCGAAACATTTTAATGTTATTGGGACGGGTGGAGAAGTTTTGAGTGGCAGTTCAAACTTTTTACCGTATTGGGACGCCGGTCGGAAGTTTTCCGTGGGGTGTTCAAACATTTTATTTTACTTGGGACGGGTGTAGAAAGTTTTGAGAGGGTGTTCAAACATTTCAACGCACTTGGGACGGGTGGAAAAAGTTTTCAGAGGGTGAGCAAACATTGTAACGTACTTGGGACGGGTGCAGAAAGTGTTGAGAGGGTGTCAAACATTTTACCGTACTTGGGACGTGTGGAGAAAGTGTTGAGAGGGTGTTCAAACATTTAAACACATTTGGGACGGGGGGAGAAAGTTTTGAGAGGGTGTTCAAACATTTTAACGTTCTTTGGACGGGTGGGGACAGTTTTAGAGGGTGTTCAAACATTTTAACGTACTTGGGACGAATGGAGAACGTTTTGACACGGGGATAAAACATTTTAACTTTCTTGGGACGGGTGGAGAAAGGTTTGAGAGAGTGTTCAAACATTTAAACGCATTTGGGACGGGGGGAGAAAGTTTTGAGGGGGTGTTCAAACATTTTAATGTACCTGGGACGGTTGGAGATAGTTTTGAGTGGGTGTTCAAACATTTTACCGTACTTGGGATGGGAGGAGAAAGTGTTGAGAGGGTGTTCAAATATTTTCACCTACTGGAGACGTGTGGAGAAAGTTTTGAGAGGGTGTTCAAGCATTTAAACGCATTTGGGACGGGGGGAGAAAGTTTTGAGGGGGTGTTCAAACATATTAACGCTCTATGGACGGGTGGAGAAAGATTTGAGAGTTTGTTCATACATTTTAATGTGCTTGGGATAGGTGCAGATATTTTTGAGAGGGTGTTCAAATATTTTAAAGTAATTGGGACGGGTGGAGATATTTTTGAGAGGGTGTTCGAAACATTTTAATGTTATTGGGACGGGTGGAGAAGTTTTGAGTGGCAGTTCAAACTTTTTACCGTATTGGGACGCCGGTAGGAAGTTTTCCGTGGGGTGTTCAAACATTTTAATGTACTTGGGACGGCTGGAGAATGTTTTGAGTGGGGGTTCAATCATTTTAATGTACTTGGGACGGGTGTAGAAAGTTTTCAGAGGGTGTTCAAACATTTCAACGCACTTGGGACGGGTGGAAAAAGTTTTCAGAGGGTGAGCAAACATTGTAATGTACTAGGGACGGGTGGAGAAAGTGTTGAGAGGGTGTTCAAATATTTTCACCTACTGGAGACTGGTGGCGAAACTTTCGAGAGGGTGTTCAAACATTTAAAAGCATTTGGGACGGGGGGAAAAGTTTTGAGGGGGTGTTCAAACATTTTAATGTACCTGGGACGGTTGGAGATAGTTTTGAGTGTGTGTTCAAACATTTTACCGTACTTGGGATGGGAGCAGAAAGTGTTGAGAGGGTGTTCAAATATTTTAATGTAATTGGGACGGGTGAGGATAGTTTGGAGTGGGGGTTCAAACATTTTACCGTACTTGGGAAGGGAGGAGAAAGTGTTGAGAGGGTGTTCAAATATTTGCACCTACTGGAGACGTGTGGAGAAAGTTTTGAGAGGGTGTTCAAACATTTAAACGCATTTGGGACGGGGGGAGAAAGTTTTGAGGGGGTGTTCAAACATTTTAACGCTCTATGGACGGGCGGAGAAAGATTTGAGAGTTTTTTCATACATTTTAATGTGCTTGGGATGGGTGGAGATATTTTTGAGAGGGTGTTCGAAACATTTTAATGTTATTGGGACGGGTGGAGAAGTTTTGAGTGGCAGTTCAAACTTTTTACCGTATTGGGACGCCGGTCGGAAGTTTTCCGTGGGGTGTTCAAACATTTTATTTTACTTGGGACGGGTGTAGAAAGTTTTGAGAGGGTGTTCAAACATTTCAACGCACTTGGGACGGGTGGAAAAAGTTTTCAGAGGGTGAGCAAACATTGTAACGTACTTGGGACGGGTGGAGAAAGTGTTGAGAGGGTGTCAAACATTTTACCGTACTTGGGACGTGTGGAGAAAGTGTTGAGAGGGTGTTCAAACATTTAAACACATTTGGGACGGGGGGAGAAAGTTTTGAGAGGGTGTTCAAACATTTTAACGTTCTTTGGACGGGTGGGGACAGTTTTAGAGGGTGTTCAAACATTTTAACGTACTTGGGACGAATGGAGAACGTTTTGACAGGGGGATAAAACATTTTAACTTTCTTGGGACGGGTGGAGAAAGGTTTGAGAGGGTGTTCAAACATTTAAACGCATTTGGGACGGGGGGAGAAAGATTTTAGGGGGTGTTCAAACATTTTAACGCTCTATGCACTGGTGGAGAAATATTTGAGAGTTTGTTCATACATTTTAATGTGCTTGGGATCGATGGAGATATTTTTGAGAGGATGTTCGAAACATTTTAGCGTAATTGGGACGGGTGGAGAAGTTTTGAGTGGGGGTTCAAACTTTTTACCGTATTGGGACGCGGGTAGAATGTTTTCCGTGGGGTGTTCAAACATTTTAACATTCTTGGGACGGGTGTAGAAAGTTCTGAGAGGGTGTTCAAACATTTCAACGCACTTGGGACGGGTGGAAAAAGTTTTCAGAGGGTGAGCAAACATTGTAACGTACTTGGGACGGGTGGAGAAAGGGTTGAGAGGGTGTTCAAATATTTTCACCTACTGGAGACTGGTGGCGAAACTTTTGAGAGAGTGTTCAAACATTTAAACGCATTTGGGACGGGGGGAGAAAGTTTTGAGGGGGTGTTCAAACATTTTAATGTACCTGGGACGGTTGGAGATAGTTTTGAGTGGGTGTTCAAACATTTTACCGTACTTGGGATGGGAGGAGAAAGTGTTGAGAGGGTGTTCAAATATTTTCACCTACTGGAGACGTGTGGAGAAAGTTTTGAGAGGGTGTTCAAGCATTTAAACGCATTTGGGACGGGGGGAGAAAGTTTTGAGGGGGTGTTCAAACATATTAACGCTCTATGGACGGGTGGAGAAAGATTTGAGAGTTTGTTCATACATTTTAATGTGCTTGGGATGGGTGCAGATATTTTTGAGAGGGTGTTCAAATATTTTAAAGTAATTGGGACGGGTGGAGATATTTTTGAGAGGGTGTTCGAAACATTTTAATGTTATTGGGACGGGTGGAGAAGTTTTGAGTGGCAGTTCAAACTTTTTACCGTATTGGGACGCCGGTAGGAAGTTTTCCGTGGGGTGTTCAAACATTTTAATGTACTTGGGACGGCTGGAGAATGTTTTGAGTGGGGCTTCAATCATTTTAATGTACTTGGGACGGGTGTAGAAAGTTTTCAGAGGGTGTTCAAACATTTCAACGCACTTGGGACGGGTGGAAAAAGTTTTCAGAGGGTGAGCAAACATTGTAATGTACTAGGGATGGGTGGAGAAAGTGTTGAGTGGGGGTTCAAACATTTTACTTTACTTGGGACGGGTGGAGAAAGTGTTGAGAGGGTGTTCAAATATTTTCACCTACTGGAGACTGGTGGCGAAACTTTTGAGAGGGTGTTCAAACATTTAAACGCATTTGGGACGGGGGGACAAAGTTTTGAGGGGGTGTTCAAACATTTTAATGTACCTGGGACGGTTGGAGATAGTTTTCAGTGGGTGTTCAAACATTTTACCGTACTTGGGACGGGTGGAGAAAGTGTTGAGAGGGTGTTCAAATATTTTCTTCCTACTGGAGACTGGTGGCGAAACTTTTGTGAGGGTGTTCAAACATTTAAACGCATTTGGGACGGGGGGAGAAAGTTTTGAGGGGGTGTTCAAACATTTTAATGTACCTGGGACGGTTGGAGATAGTTTTCAGTGGGTGTTCAAACATTTTACCGTACTTGGGACGGGTGGAGAAAGTGTTGAGAGGGTTTTCAAATATTTTCACCTACTGGAGACGTGTGGAGAATGTTTTGAGAGGGTGTTCAAACATTTAAACGCATTTGGGACGGGGGGAGAAAGTTTGGAGGGGGTGTTCAAACATTTTAACGCTCTATGGACGGGTGGAGAAAGATTTGAGAGTTTTTTCATACATTTTAATGTGCTTGGGATGGGTGGAGATATTTTTGAGAGGGTGTTCGAAACATTTTAATGTTATTGGGACGGGTGGAGAAGTTTTGAGTGGCAGCTCAAACTTTTTACCGTATTGGGACGCCGGTAGGAAGTTTTCCGTGGGGTGTTCAAACATCTTAATGTACTTGGGACGGCTGGAGAATGTTTTGAGTGGGGGTTCAAACATTTTAATGTACTTGGGACGGCTGGAGAATGTTTTGAGGGGGGGTTCAAACATTTTAATATACTTGGGACGGGTGTAGAAAGTTTTGAGAGGGTGTTCAAACATTTTAACGTACTCCGGACGGGTGGAGAAAGTTTTGAGTGGGTGAGCAAACATTTTAACGTACTCGGGACGGGTGGAGAAAGTTTTGAGAGGGTGTCAAACATTTTACCGTACTTGGGACGGGTGGAGAAAGTGTTGAGAGGGTGTTCAAATATTTAAACGCATTTGGGACGGGGGGAGAAAGTTTTGAGGGGGTGTTCAAACATTTTAATGTACCTGGGACGGTTGGAGATAGTTTTGAGTGGGGGTTCAAACATTTTACCGTACTTGGGACGGGTGGAGAAAGTGTTGAGAGGGTTTTCAAATATTTTCACCTACTGGAGACGTGTGGAGAAAGTTTTGAGAGGGTGTTCAAACATTTAAACGCATTTGGGACGGGGGGAGAAAGTTTTGAGGGGGTGTTCAAACATCTTAACGCTCTATGGACGGGTGGAGAAAGATATGAGAGTTTGTTCATACATTTTAATGTGCTTGGGATGGGTGGAGAAAGTGTTGAGAGGGTGTTCAAATATTTTCACCTACTGGATACGTGCGGAGAAAGTTTTGAGAGGGTGTTCAAACATTTAAACGCATTTGGGACAGGGGGAGAAAGTTTTGAGTGGCAGCTCAAACTTTGTACCGTATTGGGACGCCGGTAGGAAGTTTTCCGTGGGGTGTTCAAACATTTTAATGTACTTGGGACGGCTGGAGAATGTTTTGAGTGGGGGTTCAAACATTTTAATGTACTTGGGACGGCTGGAGAATGTTTTGAGGGGGGGTTCAAACATTTTAATATACTTGGGACGGGTGTAGAAAGTTTTGAGAGGGTGTTCAAACATTTCAACGCACTTGGGACGGGTGGAAAAAGTTTTCAGAGGGTGTGCAAACATTGTAACGTACTTGGGACAGGTGGAGAAAGTTTTGAGTGGGGGTTCAAACATTTTAATGTAATTGGGACGGGTGGAGATATTTTTGAGAGGGTGTTCGAAACATTTTAATGTTATTGGGACGGGTGGAGAAGTTTTGAGTGGCAGCTCAAACTTTTTACCGTATTGGGACGCCGGTAGGAAGTTTTCCGTGGGGTGTTCAAACATTTTAAAGTACTTGGGACGGCTGGTGAATGTTTTGAGTGGGGGTTCAATCATTTTAATGTACTTGGGACGGGTGTAGAAAGTTTTCAGAGGGTGTTCAAACATTTCAACGCACTTGGGACGGGTGGAAAAAGTTTTCAGAGGGTGAGCAAACATTGTAATGTACTAGGGACGGGTGGAGAAAGTGTTGAATGGGGGTTCAAACATCTTACCGTACTTGGGACGGGTGGAGAAAGTGTTGAGAGGGTGTTCAAATATTTTCACCTACTGGAGACTGGTGCCGAAACTTTTGAGAGGGTGTTCAAACATTTAAACGCATTTGGGACGGGGGGACAAAGTTTTGAGGGGGTGATCAAACATTTTAATGTACCTGGGACGGTTGGAGATAGTTTTCAGTGGGTGTTCAAATATTTTACCGTACTTGGGACGGGTGGAGAAAGTGTTGAGAGGGTTTTCAAATATTTTCACCTACTGGAGACGTGTGGAGAATGTTTTGAGAGGGTGTTCAAACATTTAAACGCATTTGGGACGGGGGGAGAAAGTTTGGAGGGGGTGTTCAAACATTTTAACGCTCTATGGACGGGTGGAGAAAGATTTGAGAGTTTTTTCATACATTTTAATGTGCTTGGGATGGGTGGAGATATTTTTGAGAGGGTGTTCGAAACATTTTAATGTTATTGGGACGGGTGGAGAAGTTTTGAGTGGCAGCTCAAACTTTTTACCGTATTGGGACGCCGGTAGGAAGTTTTCCGTGGGGTGTTCAAACATTTTAATGTACTTGGGACGGCTGGAGAATGTTTTGAGTGGGGGTTCAAACATTTTAATGTACTTGGGACGGCTGGGGAATGTTTTGAGGGGGGGTTCAAACATTTTAATATACTTGGGACGGGTGTAGAAAGTTTTGAGAGGGTGTTCAAACATTTTAACGTACTCCGGACGGGTGGAGAAAGTTTTGAGTGGGTGAGCAAACATTTTAACGTACTCGGGACGGGTGGAGAAAGTTTTGAGAGGGTGTCAAACATTTTACCGTACTTGGGACGGGTGGAGAAAGTGTTGAGAGGGTGTTCAAATATTTAAACGCATTTGGTACGGGGGGAGAATGTTTTGAGGGGGTGTTCAAACATTTTAATGTACCTGGGACGGTTGGAGATAGTTTTGAGTGGGGGTTCAAACATTTTACCGTACTTGGGACGGGTGGAGAAAGTGTTGAGAGGGTTTTCAAATATTTTCACCTACTGGAGACGTGTGGAGAAAGTTTTGAGAGGGTGTTCAAACATTTAAACGCATTTGGGACGGGGGGAGAAAGTTTTGAGGGGGTGTTCAAACATCTTAACGCTCTATGGACGGGTGGAGGAAGATATGAGAGTTTGTTCATACATTTTAATGTGCTTGGGATGGGTGGAGAAAGTGTTGAGAGGGTGTTCAAATATTTTCACCTACTGGAGACGTGTGGAGAAAGTTTTGAGAGGGTGTTCAAACATTTAAACGCATTTGGGACGGGGGGAGAAAGTTTTGAGGGGGTGTTCAAACATTTTAACGCTCTATGGACGGGTGGAGAAAGATTTGAGAGTTTGTTCATACATTTTAATGTGCTTGGGATGGGTGGAGAAAGTGTTGAGAGGGTGTTCAAATATTTTCACCTACTGGATACGTGCGGAGAAAGTTTTGAGAGGGTGTTCAAACATTTAAACGCATTTGGGACAGGGGGAGAAAGTTTTGAGTGGCAGCTCAAACTTTGTACCGTATTGGGACGCCGGTAGGAAGTTTTCCGTGGGGTGTTCAAACATTTTAATGTACTTGGGACGGCTGGAGAATGTTTTGAGTGGGGGTTCAAACATTTTAATGTACTTGGGACGGCTGGAGAATGTTTTGAGGGGGGGTTCAAACATTGTAATATACTTGGGACGGGTGTAGAAAGTTTTGAGAGGGTGTTCAAACATTTCAACGCACTTGGGACGGGTGGAAAAAGTTTTCAGAGGGTGTGCAAACATTGTAACGTACTTGGGACAGGTGGAGAAAGTTTTGAGTGGGGGTTCAAACATTTTACCGTACTTGGGACGGGTGGAGAAAGTGTTGAGAGGGTGTTCAAATATTTTCACCTACTGGAGACTGGTGGCGAAACTTTTGAGAGAGTGTTCAAACATTTAAACGCATTTGGGACGGGGGGAGAAAGATTTGAGGGGGTGTTCAAACATTTTAATGTACCTGGGACGGTTGGAGATAGTTTTGAGTGGGTGTTCAAACATTTTATCGTACTTGGGACGGGTGGAGAAAGTGTTGAGAGGGTGTTCAAATATTTTCACCTACTGGAGACTGGTGGCGAAACTTTCGAGAGGGTGTTCAAACATTTAAACGCATTTGGGACGGGGGGAAAAGTTTTGAGGGGGTGTTCAAACATTTTAATATACCTGGGACGGTTGGAGATAGTTTTGAGTGGGTGTTCAAACATTTTACCGTACTTGGGATTGGAGGAGAAAGTGTTGAGAGGGTTTTCAAATATTTTAATGTAATTGGGACGGGTGGAGATAGTTTGGAGTGGGGGTTCAAACATTTTACCGTACTTGGGATGGGAGGAGAAAGTGTTGAGAGGGTGTTCAAATATTTTCACCTACTGGAGACGTGTGGAGAAAGTTTTGAGAGGGTGTTCAAACATTTAAACGCATTTGGGACGGGGGGAGAAAGTTTTGAGGGGGTGTTCAAACATTTTAACGCTCTATGGACGGGTGGAGAAAGATTTGAAAGTTTGTTCATACATTCTAATGTGCTTGGGATTGGTGCAGATATTTTTGAGAGGGTGTTCAAATATTTTAATGTAATTGGGACGGGTGGAGATAGTTTGGAGTGGGGGTTCAAACATTTTACCGTACTTGGGATGGGTGGAGAAAGTGTTGAGAGGGTTTTCAAATATTTTCACCTACTGGAGACGTGTGGAGAATGTTTTGAGAGGGTGTTCAAACATTTAAACGCATTTGGGACGGGGGGAGAAAGTTTGGAGGGGGTGTTCAAACATTTTAACGCTCTATGGACGGGCGGAGAAAGATTTGAGAGTTTTTTCATACATTTTAATGTGCTTGGGATGGGTGGAGATATATTTGAGAGGGTGTTCGAAATATTTTAATGTTATTGGGACGGGTGGAGAAGTTTTGAGTGGCAGTTCAAACTTTTTACCGTATTGGGACGCCGGTCGGAAGTTTTCCGTGGGGTGTTCAAACATTTTATTTTACTTGGGACGGGTGTAGAAAGTTTTGAGAGGGTGTTCAAACATATTATCGCTCTATGGACGGGTGGAGAAAGATTTGAGAGTTTGTTCATACATTTTAATGTGCTTGGGATGGGTGCAGATATTTTTGAGAGGTTGTTCAAATATTTTAATGTAATTGGGACGGGTGGAGATATTTTTGAGAGGGTGTTCGAAACATTTTAATGTTATTGGGACGGGTGGAGAAGTTTTGAGTGGCAGTTCAAACTTTTTACCGTATTGGGACGCCGGTAGGAAGTTTTCCGTGGGGTGTTCAAACATTTTAATGTACTTGGGACGGCTGGAGAATGTTTTGAGTGGGGGTTCAAACATTTTAATGTACTTGGGACGGCTGGAGAATGTTCTGAGGGGGGGTTCAATCATTTTAATGTACTTGGGACGGGTGTAGAAAGTTTTGAGAGGTTGTTCAAACATTTCAACGCACTTGGGACGGGCGGAAAAAGTTTTCAGAGGGTGATCAAACATTGTAACGTACTTGGGACGGGTGTAGAAAGTTTTGAGTGGGTGTTCAAACATTTTAACGTACTCCGGACGGGTGGAGCAAGTTTTGAGTGGGTGAGCAAACATTTTAACGTACTCGGGACGGGTGGAGAAAGTTTTGAGAGGGTGTCAAACATTTTACCGTACTTGGGACGGGTGGGGAAAGTGTTGAGAGGGTGTTCAAACATTTAAACGCATTTGGGACGGGGGGAGAAAGTTTTGAGGGGGTGTTCAAACATTTTAATGTACCTGGGACGGTTGGAGATAGTTTTGAGTGGGGGTTCAAACATTTTACCGTACTTGGGACGGGTGGAGAAAGTGTTGAGAGGGTGTTCAAATATTTTCACCTACTGGAGACTGGTGGCGAAACTTTCGAGAGGGTGTTCAAACATTTAAACGCATTTGGGACGGGGGGAAAAGTTTTGAGGGGGTGTTCAAACATTTTAATATACCTGGGACGGTTGGAGATAGTTTTGAGTGGGTGTTCAAACATTTTACCGTACTTGGGATGGGAGGAGAAAGTGTTGAGAGGGTTTTCAAATATTTTAATGTAATTGGGACGGGTGGAGATAGTTTGGAGTGGGGGTTCAAACATTTTACCGTACTTGGGATGGGAGGAGAAAGTGTTGAGAGGGTGTTCAAATATTTTCACCTACTGGAGACGTGTGGAGAAAGTTTTGAGAGGGTGTTCAAACATTTAAACGCATTTGGGACGGGGGGAGAAAGTTTTGAGGGGGTGTTCAAACATTTTAACGCTCTATGGACGGGTGGAGAAAGATTTGAAAGTTTGTTCATACATTCTAATGTGCTTGGGATGGGTGCAGATATTTTTGAGAGGGTGTTCAAATATTTTAATGTAATTGGGACGGGTGGAGATAGTTTGGAGTGGGGGTTCAAACATTTTACCGTACTTGGGACGGGTGGAGAAAGTGTTGAGAGGGTTTTCAAATATTTTCACCTACTGGAGACGTGTGGAGAATGTTTTGAGAGGGTGTTCAAACATTTAAACGCATTTGGGACGGGGGGAGAAAGTTTGGAGGGGGTGTTCAAACATTTTAACGCTCTATGGACGGGCGGAGAAAGATTTGAGAGTTTTTTCATACATTTTAATGTGCTTGGGATGGGTGGAGATATATTTGAGAGGGTGTTCGAAAAATTTTAATGTTATTGGGACGGGTGGAGAAGTTTTGAGTGGCAGTTCAAACTTTTTACCGTATTGGGACGCCGGTCGGAAGTTTTCCGTGGGGTGTTCAAACATTTTATTTTACTTGGGACGGGTGTAGAAAGTTTCGAGAGGGTATTCAAACATATTAACGCTCTATGGACGGGTGGAGAAAGATTTGAGAGTTTGTTCATACATTTTAATGTGCTTGGGATGGGTGCAGATATTTTTGAGAGGGTGTTCAAATATTTTAATGTAATTGGGACGGGTGGAGATATTTTTGAGAGGGTGTTCGAAACATTTTAATGTTATTGGGACGGGTGGAGAAGTTTTGAGTGGCAGTTCAAACTTTTTACCGTATTGGGACGCCGGTAGGAAGTTTTCCGTGGGGTGTTCAAACATTTTAATGTACTTGGGACGGCTGGAGAATGTTTTGTGAGGTTGTTCAAACATTTCAACGCACTTGGGACGGGTGGAAAAAGTTTTCAGAGGGTGATCAAACATTGTAACGTACTTGGGACGGGTGGAGAAAGTTTTGAGTGGGGGCTCAAACATTTTAACGTAATTGGGACGGATGGAGAATGTGTTGAGTGGGTGTTCAAACATTTTAACGTACTCCGGACGGGTGGAGAAAGTTTTGAGTGGGTGAGCAAACATTTTAACGTACTCGGGAAGGGTGGGGAAAGTGTTGAGAGGGTGTTCAAACATTTAAACGCATTTGGGACGGGGGGAGAAAGTTTTGAGGGGGTGTTCAAACATTTTAATGTACCTGGGACGGTTGGAGATAGTTTTGAGTGGGGGTTCAAACATTTTACCGTACTTGGGACGGGTGGAGAAAGTGTTGAGAGGGTTTTCAAATATTTTCACCTACTGGAGACGTGTGGAGAAAGTTTTGAGAGGGTGTTCAAACATTTAAACGCATTTGGGACGGGGGGAGAAAGTTTTGAGGGGGTGTTCAAACATTTTAACGCTCTATGGACGGGTGGAGAAATATATGAGAGTTTGTTCATACATTTTAATGTGCTTGGGATGGGTGGAGAAAGTGTTGAGAGGGTGTTCAAATATTTTCACCTACTGGAGACGTGTGGAGAAAGTTTTGAGAGGGTGTTCAAACATTTAAACGCATTTGGGACGGGGGGAGAAAGTTTTGAGGGGGTGTTCAAACATTTTAACGCTCTATGGACGGGTGGAGAAAGATTTGACAGTTTGTTCATACATTTTAATGTGCTTGGGATGGGTGGAGATATTTTTGAGAGGGTGTTCAAATATTTTAATGTAATTGGGACGGGTGGAGATATTTTTGAGAGGGTGTTCGAAACATTTTAATGTTATTGGGACGGGTGGAGAAGTTTTGAGTGGCAGCTCAAACTTTTTACCGTATTGGGACGCCGGTAGGAAGTTTTCCGTGGGGTGTTCAAACATTTTAATGTACTTGGGACGGCTGGAGAATGTTTTGAGTGGGGGTTCAAACATTTTAATGTACTTGGGACGGGTGGAGAATGTTTTGAGGGGGGGTTCAAATATTTTAATATACTTGGGACGGGTGTAGAAAGTTTTGAGAGGGTGTTCAAACATTTCAACGCACTTGGGACGGGTGGAAAACGTTTTCAGAGGGTGTGCAAAACATTGTAACGTACTTGGGACAGGTGGAGAAAGTTTTGAGTGGGGGTTCAAACATTTTACCGTACGTGGGACGGGTGGAGAAAGTGTTGAGAGGGTGTTCAATTATTTTCACCTACTGGAGACTGGTGGCGAAACTTTCTAGAGGGTGTTCAAACATTTAAACGCATTTGGGACGGGGGGAAAAGTTTTGAGGGGGTGTTCAAACATTTTAATGTACTTGGGACGGTTGGAGATAGTTTTGAGTGGGTGTTCAAACATTTTAATGAACCTGGGACGGTTGGAGATAGTTTTGAGTGGGTGTTCAAACATTATATCGTACTTGGGACGGGTGGAGAAAGTGTTGAGAGGGTGTTCAAATATTTTCACCTACTGGAGACGTGTGGAGAAAGTTTTGAGAGGGTGTTCAAACATTTTAACGCTCTATGGACGGGTGGAGAAAGATTTGAGAGTTTGTTCATACATTTTAATGTGCTTGGGATGGGTGGAGATAATTTTTAGAGGGTGTTCGAAACATTTTAATGTTATTGGGACGGGAGGAGAAGTTTTGAGTGGCAGTTCAAACTTTTTACCGTATTGGGACGCCGGTCGGAAGTTTTCCGTGGGGTGTTCAAACATTTTATTTTACTTGGGACGGGTGTAGAAAGTTTTGAGAGGGTGTTCAAACATTTAAACGCACTTGGGACGGGTGGAGAAAGTGTTGAGAGGGTGTTCAAACATTTCAACGCACTTGGGACGGGTGGAAAAGGTTTTCAGAGGGTGAGCAAACATTGTAACGTACTTGGGACGGGTGGAAAAAGTGTTGAGAGGGTGTTCAAACATTTAAACACATTTGGGACGGGGGGAGAAAGTTTGGAGGGGTGTTCAAACATTTTAACGCTCTATGGACGGGTGGAGAAAAATTTGAGAGGTTGTTCATACATTTTAATGTGCTTGGGATGGGTGGAGATATTTTTGAGAGGGTGTTCAAACATTTTAATGTAATTGGGAAGGGTGGAGAAGTTTTGAGTGGGGGTTCAAACTTTTTACCGTATTGGGACGCGGGTAGAATGTTTTCCGTGGGGTGTTCAAACATTTTAATGTACTTGGGACGGCTGGAGAATGTTTTGAGAGGGGGTTCAAACATTTTAATGTACTTGGGACGGCTGGAGAATGTTTTGAGCGGGGGTTTAAACATTTAAATGTACTTGGGACGGGTGTAGAAAGGGTTGAGAGGGTGTTCAAACAATATAACGTTCTTGGGACAGGTGGAGAAAGTTTTGAGAGGGTGTTCAAAAATTTTAACATACTTGGGACGGTCGGAGAAAGTTTTGAGTTGGGGTTCAAATATTTCAACGTTCTTTGGACGGGTGGGGACAGTTTTAGAGGGTGTTCAAACATTTTAACGTACCTGGGACGAATGGAGAACGTTTTGACAGGGGGATAAAACATTTTAACATTCTTGGGACGGGTGTAGAAAGTTTTGAGAGGGTTTTCAAACATTTCAACGCACATGGGACGGGTGGAAAAAGTTTTCAGAGGGTGTGCAAACATTGTAACGTACTTGGGACAGGTGGAGAAAGTTTTGAGAGAGTGTTCAAACATTTAAACGCATTTGGGACGGGGGGAGAAAGTTTTGAGGGGGTGTTCAAACCTTTTAATGTACCTGGGACGGTTGGAGATAGTTTTGAGTGGGTGTTCAAACATTTTACCGTACTTGGGATGGGAGGAGAAAGTGTTGAGAGGGTGTTCAAATATTTTCACCTACTGCAGACGTGTGGAGAAAGTTTTGAGAGGGTGTTCAAACATTTAAACGCATTTGGGACGGGGGGAGAAAGTTTTGAGGGGGTGTTCAAACATATTAACGCACTATGGACGGGTGGAGAAAGATTTGAGAGTTTGTTCATACATTTTAATGTGCTTGGGATGGGTGCAGATATTTTTGAGAGGGTGTTCAAATATTTTAATGTAATTGGGACGGGTGGAGATATTTTTGAGAGGGTGTTCGAAACATTTTAATGTTATTGGGACGGGTGGAGAAGTTTTGAGTGGCAGTTCAAACTTTTTACCGTATTGGGACGCCGGTAGGAAGTTTTCCGTGGGGTGTTCAAACATTTTAATGTACTTGGGACGGCTGGAGAATGTTTTGAGTGGGGGTTCAAACATTTTAATGTACTTGGGACGGCTGGAGAATGTTCTGAGGGGGGGTTCAATCATTTTAATGTACTTGGGACGGGTGTAGAAAGTATTGAGAGGGTGTTCAAACATTTCAACGCACTTGGGACGGGTGGAAAAAGTTTTCAGAGGGTGATCAAACATTGTAACGTACTTGGGACGGGTGGAGAAAGTTTTGAGTGGGGGTTCAAACATTTTAACGTAATTGGGACGGATGGAGAAGGTGTTGAGTGGGTGTTCAAACATTTTAACGTACTCCGGACGGGTGGAGAAAGTTTTGAGTGGGTGAGCAAACATTTTAACGTACTCGGGACGGGTGGAGAAAGTTTTGAGAGGGTGTCAAACATTTTACCGTACTTGGGACGGGTGGAGAATGTTTTGAGAGGGTGTTCAAACATTTAAACGCATTTGGGACGGGGGGAGAAAGTTTTGAGGGGGTGTTCAAACATTTTAACGCTCTATGGACGGGTGGAGAAAGATATGAGAGTTTGTTCATACATTTTAATGTGCTTGGGATGGGTGGAGAAAGTGTTGAGAGGGTGTTCAAATATTTTCACCTACTGGATACGTGCGGAGAAAGTTTTGAGAGGGTGTTCAAACATTTAAACGCATTTGGGACAGGGGGAGAAAGTTTTGAGTGGCAGCTCAAACTTTTTACCGTATTGGGACGCCGGTAGCAAGTTTTCCGTGGGGTGTTCAAACATTTTAATGTACTTGGGACGGCTGGAGAATGTTTTGAGTGGGGGTTCAAACATTTTAATGTACTTGGGACGGCTGGAGAATGTTTTGAGGGGGGGTTCAAACATTTTAATATACTTGGGACGGGTGTAGAAAGTTTTGAGAGGGTGTTCAAACATTTCAACGCACTTGGGACGGGTGGAAAAAGTTTTCAGAGGGTGTGCAAACATTGTAACGTACTTGGGACAGGTGGAGAATGTTTTGAGTGGGGGTTCAAACATTTTACCGTACTTGGGACGGCTGGAGAATGTTTTGAGAGGGGGTTCAAACATTTTAATGTACTTGGGACGGCTGGAGAATGTTTTGAGGGGGGGGTTAAACATTTTAACGTTCTTTGGACGGGTGGGGACAGTTTTAGAGGGTGTTCAAACATTTTAACGTACTTGGGACGAATGGAGAACGTTTTGACAGGGGGATAAAACATTTTAACATTCCTGAGACGGGTGGAGAAAGTTTTGAGAGGGTGTTCAAACATTTTAACATACTTGGGACGGGTGGAGAAAGTTTTGAGAGGGTGTTCAAACATTTAAACGCATTTGGGACGGGGGGAGAAAGGGTTGAGAGGGTGTTCAAACAATTTAACGTTCTTGGGACAGGTGGAGAAAGTTTTGAGAGGGTGTTCAAACATTTAAACGCATTTGGGACGGGGGGAGAAAGATTTGAGGGGGTGTTCAAACATTTTAACGCTCTATGGACTGGTGGAGAAATATTTGAGAGTTTGTTCATACATTTTAATGTGCTTGGGATCGATGGAGATATTTTTGAGAGGATGTTCGAAACATTTTAGCGTAATTGGGACGAGTGGAGAAGTTTTGAGTGGGGGTTCAAACTTTTTACCGTATTGGGACGCGGGTAGAATGTTTTCCGTGGGGTGTTCAAACATTTTAATGTACTTGGGACGGCTGGAGAATGCTTTGAGAGGGGGTTCAAACATTTTAATGTACTTGGGACGGCTGGAGAATGTGTTGAGTGGGGGTTTAAACATTTAAATGTACTTGTGACGGGTGTAGAAAGGGTTGAGAGGGTGTTCAAACAATTTAACGTTCTTGGGACAGGTGGAGAAAGTTTTGAGAGGGTGTTCAAACATTTTAACATACTTGGGACGGTCGGAGAAAGTTTTGAGTGGGGGTTCAAATATTTCAACGTTCTTTGGACGGGTGGGGACGGTTTTAGAGGGTGTTCAAACATTTTAACGTACCTGGGACGAATGGAGAACGTTTTGACAGGGGGATAAAACATTTTAACATTCTTGGGACGGGTGTAGAAAGTTTTGAGAGGGTGTTCAAACATTGTAACGTACTTGGGACAGGTGGAGACAGTTTTGAGTGGGGGTTCAAACATTATACCGTACTTCGGACGGGTGGAGAAAGTGTTGAGAGGGTGTTCAAATATTTTCACCTACTGGAGACTGGTGGCGAAACTTTTGAGAGAGTGTTCAAACATTTAAACGCATTTGGGACGGGGGGAGAAAGTTTTGAGGGGGTGTTCAAACATTTTAATGTACCTGGGACGGTTGGAGATAGTTTTGAGTGGGTGTTCAAACATTTTACCGTACTTGGGACGGGTGGAAAAAGTGTTGAGAGGGTTTTCAAATATTTTCACCTACTGGAGACTGGTGGCGAAACTTTCGAGAGGGTGTTCAAACATTTAAACGCATTTGGGACGGGGGGAGAAAGTTTTGAGGGGGTGTTCAAACCTTTTAATGTACCTGGGACGGTTGGAGATAGTTTTGAGTGGGTGTTCAAACATTTTACCGTACTTGGGACGGGTGGAGAAAGTGTTGAGAGGGTGTTCAAATATTTTCACCTACTGGAGACGTGTGGAGAAAGTTTTGAGAGGGTGTTCAAACATTTAAACGCATTTGGGACGGGGGGAGAAAGTTTTGAGGGGTTGTTCAAACATATTAACGCTCTATGGACGGGTGGAGAAAGATTTGAGAGTTTGTTCATACATTTTAATCTGCTTGGGATGGGTGCAGATATTTTTGAGAGGGTGTTCAAATATTTTAATGTAATTGGGACGGGTGGAGATATTTTTGAGAGGGTGTTCGAAACATTTTAATGTTATTGGGACGGGTGGAGAAGTTTTGAGGGGCAGTTCAAACTTTTTACCGTATTGGGACGCCGGTAGGATGTTTTCCGTGGGGTGTTCAAACATTTTAATGTACTTGGGACGGCTGGAGAATGTTTTGAGTGGGGGTTCAAACATTTTAATATACTTGGGACGGGTGTAGAAAGTTTTGAGAGGGTGTTCAAACATTTCAACGCACTTGGGACGGGTGGAAAAAGTTTTCAGAGGGTGTGCAAACATTGTAACGTACTTGAGACAGGTGGAGAAAGTTTTGAGTGGGGGTTCAAACATTTTACCGTACTTGGGACGGCTGGAGAATGTTTTGAGAGGGGGTTCAAACATTTTAATGTACTTGGGACGGCTGGAGAATGTTTTGAGGGGGGGTTTAAACATTTTAACGTTCTTTGGACGGGTGGGGACAGTTTTAGAGGGTGTTCAAACATTTTAACGTACTTGGGACGAATGGAGAACGTTTCGACAGGGGGATAAAACATTTTAACATTCTTGAGACGGGTGGAGAAAGTTTTGAGAGGGTGTTCAAACATTTTAACATTCTTGGGACGGGTGGAGAAAGATTTGAGAGGGTGTTCAAACATTTAAACGCATTTGGGACGGGGGGAGAAAGGGTTGAGAGGGTGTTCAAACAATTTAACGTTCTTGGGACAGGTGGAGAAAGTTTTGAGAGGGTGTTCAAACATTTTAACATACTTGGGACGGGTGGAGACAGTTTTGAGAGGGTGTTCAAACATTTAAACGCATTTGGGACGGGGGGAGAAAGGGTTGAGAGGGTGTTCAAACAATTTAACGTTCTTGGGACAGGTGGAGAAAGTTTTGAGAGGGTGTTCAAACATTTAAACGCATTTGGGACGGGGGGAGAAAGATTTGAGGGGGTGTTCAAACATTCTAACGCTCTATGGACTGGTGGAGTAATATTTGAGAGTTTGTTCATACATTTTAATGTGCTTGGGATCGATGGAGATATTTTTGAGAGGATGTTCGAAACATTTTAGCGTAATTGGGACGGGTGGAGAAGTTTTGAGTGGGGGTTCAAACTTTTTACCGTATTGTGACGCGGGTAGAATGTTTTCCGGTGGGTGTTCAAACATTTTAATGTACTTGGGACGGCTGGAGAATGCTTTGAGAGGGGGTTCAAACATTTTAATGTACTTGGGACGGCTGGAGAATGTGTTGAGTGGGGGTTTAAACATTTAAATGTACTTGGGACGGGTGTAGAAAGGGTTGAGAGGGTGTTCAAACAATTTAACGTTCTTGGGACAGGTGGAGAAAGTTTTGAGAGGGTGTTCAAACATTTTAACATACTTGGGACGGTCGGAGAAAGTTTTGAGTGGGGGTTCAAATATTTCAACGTTCTTTCGACGGGTGGGGACGGTTTTAGAGGGTGTTCAAACATTTTAACGTACCTGGGACGAATGGAGAACGTTTTGACAGGGGGATAAAACATTTTAACATTCTTGGGACGGGTGTAGAAAGTTTTGAGAGGGTGTTCAAACATTGTAACGTACTTGGGACAGGTGGAGACAGTTTTGAGTGGGGGTTCAAACATTTTACCGTACTTGGGACGGGTGGAGAAAGTGTTGAGAGGGTGTTCAAATATTTTCACCTACTGGAGACTGGTGGCGAAACTTTTGAGAGAGTGTTCAAACATTTAAACGCATTTGGGACGGGGGGAGAAAGTTTTGAGGGGGTGTTCAAACATTTTAATGTACCTGGGACGGTTGGAGATAGTTTTGAGTGGGTGTTCAAACATTTTACCGTACTTGGGACGGGTGGAGAAAGTGTTGAGAGGGTTTTCAAATATTTTCACCTACTGGAGACTGGTGGCGAAACTTTCGAGAGGGTGTTCAAACATTTAAACGCATTTGGGACGGGGGGAGAAAGTTTTGAGGGGGTGTTCAAACATTTTAATGTACCTGGGACGGTTGGAGATAGTTTTGAGTGGGTGTTCAAACATTTTACCGTACTTGGGATGGGAGGAGAAAGTGTTGAGAGGGTGTTCAAATATTTTCACCTACTGGAGACGTGTGGAGAAAGTTTTGAGAGGGTGTTCAAACATTTCAACGCACTTGGGACGGGTGGAAAAAGTTTGCAGAGGGTGTGCAAACATTGTAACGTACTTGGGACAGGTGGAGAAAGTTTTGAGTGGGGGTTCAAACATTTTACCGTACTTGGGACGGCTGGAGAATGTTTTGAGGGGGGGTTTAAACATTTTAACGTTCTTTGGACGGGTGGGGACAGTTTTAGAGAGTGTTCAAACATTTTAACGTACTTGGGACGAATGGAGAACGTTTTGACAGGGGGATAAAACATTTTAACATTCTTGAGACGGGTGGAGAAAGTTTTGAGAGGGTGTTCAAACATTCTAACATTCTTGGGACGGGTGGAGAAAGTTTTGAGAGGGTGTTCAAACATTTAAACGCATTTGGGACGGGGGGAGAAAGGGTTGAGAGGGTGTTCAAACAATTTAACGTTCTTGGGACAGGTGGAGAAAGTTTTGAGAGGGTGTTCAAACATTTTAACATACTTGGGACGGGTGGAGAAAGTTTTGAGAGGGTGTTCAAACATTTAAACGCATTTGGGACGGGGGGAGAAAGGGTTGAGAGGGTGTTCAAACAATTTAACGTTCTTGGGACAGGTGGAGAAAGTTTTGAGAGGGTGTTCAAACATTTAAACGCAATTGGGACGGGGGGAGAAAGATTTGAGGGGGTGTTCAAACATTTTAACGCTCTATGGACTGGTGGAGAAATATTTGAGAGTTTGTTCATACATTTTAATGTGCTTGGGATCGATGGAGATATTTTTGAGAGGATGTTCGAAACATTTTAGCGTAATTGGGACGGGTGGAGAAGTTTTGAGTGGGGGTTCAAACTTTTTACCGTATTGTGACGCGGGTAGAATGTTTTCCGGTGGGTGTTCAAACATTTTAATGTACTTGGGACGGCTGGAGAATGCTTTGAGAGGGGGTTCAAACATTTTAATGTACTTGGGACGGCTGGAGAATGTGTTGAGTGGGGGTTTAAACATTTAAATGTACTTGGGACGGGTGTAGAAAGGGTTGAGAGGGTGTTCAAACAATTTAACGTTCTTGGGACAGGTGGAGAAAGTTTTGAGAGGGTGTTCAAACATTTTAACATACTTGGGACGGTCGGAGAAAGTTTTGAGTGGGGGTTCAAATATTTCAACGTTCTTTCGACGGGTGGGGACGGTTTTAGAGGGTGTTCAAACATTTTAACGTACCTGGGACGAATGGAGAACGTTTTGACAGGGGGATAAAACATTTTAACATTCTTGGGACGGGTGTAGAAAGTTTTGAGAGGGTGTTCAAACATTGTAACGTACTTGGGACAGGTGGAGACAGTTTTGAGTGGGGGTTCAAACATTTTACCGTACTTGGGACGGGTGGAGAAAGTGTTGAGAGGGTGTTCAAATATTTTCACCTACTGGAGACTGGTGGCGAAACTTTTGAGAGAGTGTTCAAACATTTAAACGCATTTGGGACGGGGGGAGAAAGTTTTGAGGGGGTGTTCAAACATTTTAATGTACCTGGGACGGTTGGAGATAGTTTTGAGTGGGTGTTCAAACATTTTACCGTACTTGGGACGGGTGGAGAAAGTGTTGAGAGGGTTTTCAAATATTTTCACCTACTGGAGACTGGTGGCGAAACTTTCGAGAGGGTGTTCAAACATTTAAACGCATTTGGGACGGGGGGAGAAAGTTTTGAGGGGGTGTTCAAACATTTTAATGTACCTGGGACGGTTGGAGATAGTTTTGAGTGGGTGTTCAAACATTTTACCGTACTTGGGATGGGAGGAGAAAGTGTTGAGAGGGTGTTCAAATATTTTCACCTACTGGAGACGTGTGGAGAAAGTTTTGAGAGGGTGTTCAAACATTTCAACGCACTTGGGACGGGTGGAAAAAGTTTGCAGAGGGTGTGCAAACATTGTAACGTACTTGGGACAGGTGGAGAAAGTTTTGAGTGGGGGTTCAAACATTTTACCGTACTTGGGACGGCTGGAGAATGTTTTGAGAGGGGATTCAAACATTTTAATGTACTTGGGACGGCTGGAGAATGTTTTGAGGGGGGGTTTAAACATTTTAACGTTCTTTGGACGGGTGGGGACAGTTTTAGAGAGTGTTCAAACATTTTAACGTACTTGGGACGAATGGAGAACGTTTTGACAGGGGGATAAAACATTTTAACATTCTTGAGACGGGTGGAGAAAGTTTTGAGAGGGTGTTCAAACATTCTAACATTCTTGGGACGGGTGGAGAAAGTTTTGAGAGGGTGTTCAAACATTTAAACGCATTTGGGACGGGGGGAGAAAGGGTTGAGAGGGTGTTCAAACAATTTAACGTTCTTGGGACAGGTGGAGAAAGTTTTGAGAGGGTGTTCAAACATTTTAACATACTTGGGACGGGTGGAGAAAGTTTTGAGAGGGTGTTCAAACATTTAAACGCATTTGGGACGGGGGGAGAAAGGGTTGAGAGGGTGTTCAAACAATTTAACGTTCTTGGGACAGGTGGAGAAAGTTTTGAGAGGGTGTTCAAACATTTAAACGCAATTGGGACGGGGGGAGAAAGATTTGAGGGGGTGTTCAAACATTTTAACGCTCTATGGACTGGTGGAGAAATATTTGAGAGTTTGTTCATACATTTTAATGTGCTTGGGATCGATGGAGATATTTTTGAGAGGATGTTCGAAACATTTTAGCGTAATTGGGACGGGTGGAGAAGTTTTGAGTGGGGGTTCAAACTTTTTACCGTATTGGGACGCGGGTAGAATGTTTTCCGTGGGGTGTTCAAACATTTTAATGTACTTGGGACGGCTGGAGAATGTTTTGAGAGGGGGTTCAAACATTTTAATGTACTTGGGACGGCTGGAGAATGTGTTGAGTGGGGGTTTAAACATTTAAATGTACTTGGGACGGGTGTAGAAAGGGTTGAGAGGGTGTTCAAACAATTTAACGTTCTTGGGACAGGTGGAGAAAGTTTTGAGAGGGTGTTCAAACATTTTACCGTACTTGGGACGGGTGGAGAAAGTGTTGAGAGGGTGTTCAAATATTTTCACCTACTGGACACTGGTGGCGAAACTTTTGAGAAAGTGTTCAAACATTTAAACGCATTTGGGACGGGGGGAGAAAGTTTTGAGGGGGTGTTCAAACATTTTAATGTACCTGGGACGGTTGGAGATAGTTTTGAGTGGGTGTTCAAACATTTTACCGTACTTGGGACGGGTGGAGAAAGTGTTGAGAGGGTTTTCAAATATTTTCACCAACTGAAGACTGGTGGCGAAACTTTCGAGAGGGTGTTCAAACATTTAAACGCATTTGGGACGGGGGGAGAAAGTTTTGAGGGGGTGTTCAAACCTTTTAATGTACCTGGGACGGTTGGAGATAGTTTTGAGTGGGTGTTCAAACATTTTACCGTACTTGGGATGGGAGGAGAAAGTGTTGAGAGGGTGTTCAAATATTTTCACCTACTGGAGACGTGTGGAGAAAGTTTTGAGAGGGTGTTCAAACATTTAAACGCATTTGGGACGGGGGGAGAAAGTTTTGAGGGGTTGTTCAAACATATTAACGCTCTATGGACGGGTGGAGAAAGATTTGAGAGTTTGTTCATACATTTTAATGTGCTTGGGATGGGTGCAGATATTTTTGAGAGGGTGTTCAAATATTTTAATGTAATTGGGACGGGTGGAGATATTTTTGAGAGGGTGTTCGAAACATTTTAATGTTATTGGGACGGGTGGAGAAGTTTTGAGGGGCAGTTCAAACTTTTTACCGTATTGGGACGCCGGTAGGATGTTTTCCGTGGGGTGTTCAAACATTTTAATGTACTTGGGACAGCTGGAGAATGTATTGAGTGGGAGTTCAAACATTTTAATGTACTTGGGATGGCTGGAGAATGTTCTGAGGGGGGGTTCAATCATTTTAATGTACTTGGGACGGGTGTAGAAAGTTTTGAGAGGGTGTTCAAAAATTTCAACGCACTTGGGACGGGTGGAAAAAGTTTTCAGAGGGTGATCAAACATTGTACGTACTTGGGACGGGTGGAGAAAGTTTTGAGTGGGGGTTCAAACATTTTAACGTACTTGGGACGGATGGAGAATGTGTTGAGTGGGTGTTCAAACATTTTAACGTACTCCGGACGGGTGGAGAAAGTTTTGAGTGGGTGAGCAAACATTTTAACGTACTCGGGACGGGTGGAGACAGTTTTGAGAGGGTGTCAAACATTTTACCGTACTTGGGACGGGTGGAGAAAGTGTTGAGAGGGTGTTCAAACATTTAAACGCATTTGGGACGGGGGGAGAAAGTTTTGAGGGGGTGTTCAAACATTTTAATGTACCTGGGACGGTTGGAGATAGTTTTGAGTGGGGTTTCAAACATTTTACCGTACTTGGGACGGGTGGAGAAAGTGTTGAGAGGGTTTTCAAATATTTTCACCTACTGGAGACGTGTGGAGAAAGTTTTGAGAGGGTGTTCAAACATTTAAACGCATTTGGGACGGGGGGAGAAAGTTTTGAGGGGGTGTTCAAACATTTTAACGCTCTATGGACGGGTGGAGAAAGATATGAGAGTTTGTTCAAACATTTTAATGTGCTTGGGATGGGTGGAGAAAGTGTTGAGAGGGTGTTCAAATATTTTCACCTACTGGAGACGTGTGGAGAAAGTTTTGAGAGGGTGTTCAAACATTTAAACGCATTTGGGACGGGGGGAGAAAGTTTTGAGGGGGTGTTCAAACATTTTAACGCTCTATGGACGGGTGGAGAAAGATTTGACAGTTTGTTCATACATTTTAATGTGCTTGGGATGGGTGGAGATATTTTTGAGAGGGTGTTCAAATATTTTAATGTAATTGGGACGGGTGGAGATATTTTTGAGAGGGTGTTCGAAACATTTTAATGTTATTGGGACGGGTGGAGAAGTTTTGAGTGGCAGCTCAAACTTTTTACCGTATTGGGACGCCGGTAGGAAGTTTTCCGCGGGGTGTTCAAACATTTTAATGTACTTGGTACGGCTGGTGAATGTTTTGAGTGGGGGTTCAAACATTTTAATGTACTTGGGACGGCTGGAGAATGTTTTGAGGGGGGGTTCAAACATTTTAATATACTTGGGACGGGTGTAGAAAGTTTTGAGAGGGTGTTCAAACATTTCAACGCACTTGGGACGGGTGGAAAAAGTTTTCAGAGGGTGTGCAAACATTGTAACGTACTTGGGACAGGTGGAGAAAGTTTTGAGTGGGGGTTCAAACATTTTACCGTACTTGGGACGGGTGGAGAAAGTGTTGAGAGGGTGTTCAAATATTTTCACCTACTGGAGACTGATGGCGAAACTTTCGAGAGGGTGTTCAAACATTTAAACGCATTTGGGACGGGGGGAGAAAGTTTTGAGGGGGTGTTCAAACATTTTAATGTACCTGGGACGGTTGGAGATAGTTTTGAGTGGGTGTTCAAACATTTTACCGTACTTGGAATGGGAGGAGAAAGTGTTGAGAGGGTGTTCAAATATTTTCACCTACTGGAGACGTGTGGAGAAAGTTTTGAGAGGGTGTTCAAACATTTAATCGCATTTGGGACGGGGGGAGAAAGATTTGAGAGTTTGTTCATACATTTTAATGTGCTTGGGATGGGTGCAGATATTTTTGAGAGGGTGTTCAAATATTTTAATGTAATTGGGACGGGTGGAGATATTTTTGAGAGGGTGTTCGAAACATTTTAATGTTATTGGGACGGGTGGAGAAGTTTTGAGTGGCAGTTCAAACTTTTTACCGTATTGGGACGCCGGTAGGAAGTTTTCCGTGGGGTGTTCAAACATTTTAATGTACTTGGGACGGCTGGAGAATGTTTTGCGTGGGGGTTCAAACATTTTAATGTACTTGGGACGGCTGGAGAATGTTCTGAGGGGGGGTTCAATCATTTTAATGTACTTGGGACGGGTGTAGAAAGTTTTGAGAGGGTGTTCAAACATTTCAACGCACTTGGGACGGGTGGAAAAAGTTTTCAGAGGGTGATCAAACATTGTAACGTACTTGGGACGGGTGGAGAAAGTGTTGAGAGGGTGTTCAAATATTTTCACCTACTGGAGACTGGTGGCGAAACTTTCGAGAGGGTGTTCAAACATTTAAACGCATTTGGGACGGGGGGAGAAAGTTTTGAGGGGGTGTTCAAACATTTTAACGCTCTATGGACGGGTGGAGAAAGATTTGAGAGTTTGTTCATACATTTTAATGTGCTTGGGATGGGTGCAGATATTTTTGAGAGGGTGTTCAAATATTTTAATATAATTGGGACGGGTGGAGATATTTTTGAGAGGGTGTTCAAACATTTCAACGCACTTGGGACGGGTGGAAAAAGTTTTCAGAGAGTGAGCAAACATTGTAACGTACTTGGGACGGGTGGAGAAAGTTTTGAGTGGGTGAGCAAACATTTTAACGTACTCGGGACGGGTGGAGAAAGTTTTGAGTGGGTGAGCAAACATTTTAACGTACTCGGGACGGGGGGAGAAAGTTTTGAGTGGGTGAGCAAACATTTTAACGTACTCGGGACGGGTGGAGAAAGTTTTGAGTGGGTGTCAAACATTTTACCATACTTGGGACGGGTGGAGAAAGTGTTGAGAGGGTGTTCAAACATTTAAACGCATTTGGGACGGGGGGAGAAAGTTTGGAGGGGGTGTTCAAACATTTTAACGCTCTATGGACGGGTGGAGAAAAATTTGAGAGGTTGTTCATACATTTTAATGTGCTTGGGATGGGTGGAGATATTTTTGAGAGGGTGTTCGAAACATTTTAGCGTAATTGGGACGGGTGGAGAAGTTTTGATTGGCAGCTCAAACATTTTAACATACTTGGGACGGGCGGAGAAAGTTTTGAGAGGGTGTTCAAACATTTCAACGCACTTGGGACGGGTGGAAAAAGTTTTCAGAGGGTGTGCAAACATTGTAACGTACTTGGGACAGGTGGAGAAAGTTTTGAGTGGGGGTTCAAACATTTTACCGTACTTGGGACGGGTGGAGAAAGTGTTGAGAGGGTGTTCAAATATTTTCACCTACTGGAGACTGGTGGCGAAACTTTTGAGAGAGTGTTCAAACATTTAAACGCATTTGGGACGGGGGGAGAAAGTTTTGAGGGGGTGTTCAAACATTTTAATGTACCTGGGTCGGTTGGAGATAGTTTTGAGTGGATGTTCGAAACATTTTAGCGTAATTGGGACGGGTGGAGAAGTTTTGAGTGGGGCTTCAAACTTTTTACCGTATTGGGACGCGGGCAGAATGTTTTCCGTGGGGTGTTCAAACATTTTAATGTACTTGGGACGGCTGGAGAATGTTTTGAGTGGGGGTTCAAACATTTTACCGTACTTGGGACGGGTGGAGAAAGTGTTGAGAGGGTGTTCAAATATTTTCACCTACTGGAGACTGGTGGCGAAACGTTTGAGAGGGTGTTCAAACATTTAAACGCATTTGGGACGGGGGGAGAAAGTTTTGAGGGGGTGTTCAAACATTTTAACGCTCTATGGACGGGTGGAGAAAGATTTGAGAGTTTGTTCATACATTTTAATGTGCTTGGGATGGGTGCAGATATTTTTGAGAGGGTGTTCAAATATTTTAATATAATTGGGACGGGTGGAGATATTTTTGAGAGGGTGTTCAAACATTTCAACGCACTTGGGACGGGTGGAAAAAGTTTTCAGAGAGTGAGCAAACATTGTAACGTACTTGGGACGGGTGGAGAAAGTTTTGAGTGGGTGAGCAAACATTTTAACGTACCCGGGACGGGTGGAGAAAGTTTTGAGAGGGTGTCAAACATTTTACCGTACTTGGGACGGGTGGAGAAAGTGTTGAGAGGGTGTTCAAACATTTAAACGCATTTGGGACGGGGGGAGAAAGTTTTGAGGGGGTGTTCAAACATTTTAATGTACCTGGGACGGTTGGAGATAGTTTTGAGTGGGGGTTCATACATTTTACCGTACTTGGGACGGGTGGAGAATGTTTTGAGGGGGGGGGTTAAACATTTAAATGTACTTGGGACGGGTGTAGAAAGTTTTGAGAGGGTGTTCAAACATTTTAACGCTCTATGGACGGGTGGAGAAAGATATGAGAGTTTGTTCATACATTTTAATGTGCTTGGGATGGGTGGAGAAAGTGTTGAGAGGGTGTTCAAATATTTTCACCTACTGGAGACGTGTGGAGAAAGTTTTGAGAGGGTGTTCAAACATTTAAACGCATTTGGGACGGGGGGAGAAAGTTTTGAGGGGGTGTTCAAACATTTTAACGCTCTATGGACGGGTGGAGAAAGATTTGACAGTTTGTTCATACATTTTAATGTGCTTGGGATGGGTGCAGATATTTTTGAGAGGGTGTTCAAACATTTTAATGTACTTGGGACGGCTGGAGAATGTTTTGAGGGGGGGGGTTAAACATTTAAATGTACTTGGGACGGGTGTAGAAAGTTTTGAGAGGGTGTTCAAACATTTTAACGCTCTATGGACGGGTGGAGAAAGATATGAGAGTTTGTTCATACATTTTAATGTGCTTGGGATGGGTGGAGAAAGTGTTGAGAGGGTGTTCAAATATTTTCACCTACTGGAGACGTGTGGAGAAAGTTTTGAGAGGGTGTTCAAACATTTAAACGCATTTGGGACGGGGGGAGAAAGTTTTGAGGGGGTGTTCAAACATTTTAACGCTCTATGGACGGGTGGAGAAAGATTTGACAGTTTGTTCATACATTTTAATGTGCTTGGGATGGGTGCAGATATTTTTGAGAGGGTGTTCAAACATTTTAATGTACTTGGGACGGCTGGAGAATGTTTTGAGGGGGGGGGTTCAAACATTTAAATGTACTTGGGACGGGTGTAGAAAGTTTTGAGAGGGTGTTCAAATATTTTAATGTAATTGGGACGGGTGGAGATATTTTTGGGAGGGTGTTCGAAACATTTTAATGTTATTGGGACGGGTGGAGAAGTTTTGAGTGGCAGCTCAAACTTTTTACCGTATTGGGACGCCGGTAGGAAGTTTTCCGTGGGGTGTTCAAACATTTTAATGTACTTGGTACGGCTGGTGAATGTTTTGAGTGGGGGTTCAAACATTTTAATGTACTTGGGACGGCTGGAGAATGTTTTGAGGGGGGGTTCAAACATTTTAATATACTTGGGACGGGTGTAGAAAGTTTTGAGAGGGTGTTCAAACATTTCAACGTACTTGGGACAGGTGGAGAAAGTTTTGAGTGGGGGTTCAAACATTTTAATGTACCTGGGACGGTTTGAGATAGTTTTGAGTGGGTGTTCAAACATTTTACCGTACTTGGGACGGGTGGAGAAAGTGTTGAGAGGGTGTTCAAATATTTTCACCTACTGGAGACTGGTGGCGAAACTTTCAAGAGGGTGTTCAAACATTTAAACGCATTTTGGACGGGGGGAGAAAGTTTTGAGGGGGTGTTCAAACATTTTACCGTACTTGGGATGGGAGGAGAAAGTGTTGAGGGGGTGTTCAAATATTTTCACCTACTGGAGACGTGTGGAGAAAGTTTTGAGAGGGTGTTCAAACATTTAAACGCATTTGGGACGGGGGGAGAAAGTTTTGAGGGGGTGTTCAAACATTTTAACGCTCTATGGACGGGTGGAGAAAGATTTGAGAGTTTGTTCATACATTTTAATCTGCTTGGGATGGGTGCAGATATTTTTGAGAGGGTGTTCAAATATTTTAATGTAATTGGGACGGGTGGAGATATTTTTGAGAGGGTGTTCGAAACATTTTAATGTTATTGGGACGGGTGGAGAAGTTTTGAGTGGCAGTTCAAACTTTTTACCGTATTGGGACGCCGGTAGGAAGTTTTCCGTGGGGTGTTCAAACATTTTAATGTACTTGGGACGGCTGGAGAATGTTTTGAGTGGGGGTTCAAACATTTTAATGTACTTGGGACGGCTGGAGAATGTTCTGAGGGGGGGTTCAATCATTTTAATGTACTTGGGACGGGTGTAGAAAGTTTTAAGAGGGTGTTCAAACATTTCAACGCACTTGGGACGGGTGGAAAAAGTTTTCAGAGGGTGATCAAACATTGTAACGTACGTGGGACGGGTGGAGAAAGTGTTGAGAGGGTGTTCAAATATTTTCACCTACTGGAGACTGGTGGCGAAACTTTCGAGAGGGTGTTCAAACATTTAAACGCATTTGGGACGGGGGGAGAAAGTTTTGAGGGGGTGTTCAAACATTTTAACGCTCTATGGACGGGTGGAGAAAGATTTGAGAGTTTGTTCATACATTTTAATGTGCTTGGGATGGTTGCAGATATTTTTGAGAGGGTGTTCAAATATTTTAATATAATTGGGACGGGTGGAGATATTTTTGAGAGGGTGTTCAAACATTTCAACGCGCTTGGGACGGGTGGAAAAAGTTTTCAGAGAGTGAGCAAACATTGTAACGTACTTGGGACGGGTGGAGAAAGTTTTGAGTGGGTGTTCAAACATTTTAACGTACTCCGGACGGGTGGAGAAAGTTTTGAGTGGGTGAGCAAACATTTTAACGTACTCGGGACGGGTGGAGAAAGTTTTGAGAGGGTGTCAAACATTTTACCATACTTGGGACGGGTGGAGAAAGTGTTGAGAGGGTGTTCAAACATTTAAACGCATTTGGGACGGGGGGAGAAAGTTTGGAGGGGGTGTTCAAACATTTTAACGCTCTATGGACGGGTGGAGAAAAATTTGAGAGGTTGTTCATACATTTTAATGTGCTTGGGATGGGTGGAGATATTTTTGAGAGGGTGTTCGAAACATTTTCGCGTAATTGGGACGGGTGGAGAAGTTTTGATTGGCAGCTCAAACATTTTAACATACTTGGGACGGGCGGAGAAAGTTTTGAGAGGGTTTTCAAACATTTTAACGTTCTTTGGACGGGTGGGGACAGTTTTAGAGGGTGTTCAAACATTTTAACGTACTTGGGACGAATGGAGAACGTTTTGAGAGGGTGTTCAAAGATTTTAACATTCTTGGGACGGGTGGAGAAAGTTTTGAGAGGGTGTTCAAACATTTAAACGCATTTGGGACGGGGGGAGAAAGATTTGAGGGGGTCTTCAAACATTTTTACGCTCTATGCACTGCTGGAGAAATATTTGGGAGTTTGTTCATACATTTTAATGTGCTTGGGATCGATGGAGATATTTTTGAGAGGATGTTCGAAACATTTTAGCGTAATTGGGACGGGTGGAGAAATTTTGAGTGGGGGTTCAAACTTTTTACCGTATTGGGACGCGGGTAGAATGTTTTCCGTGGGGTGTTCAAACATTTTAATGTACTTGGGACGGCTGGAGAATGTTTTGAGGGGGGGTTCAAACATTTAAATGTACTTGGGGCGGCTGTAGAAAGTTTTGAGAGGGTGTTCAAACATTTCAACGCACTTGGGACGGGTGGAAAAAGTTTTCAGAGGGTGTGCAAACATTGTAACGTACTTCGGACAGGTGGAGAAAGTTTTGAGTGGGGGTCCAAACATTTTACCGTACTTGGGACGGGTGGAGAAAGTGTTGAGAGGGTGTTCAAATATTTTCACCTACTGGAGACTGGTGGCGAAACTTTTGAGAGAGTGTTCAAACATTTAAACGCATTTGGGACGGGGGGAGAAAGTTTTGAGGGGGTGTTCAAACATTTTAATGTACCTGGGACGGTTGGAGATAGTTTTGAGTGGGTGTTCAAACATTTTACCGTACTTGGGACGGGTGGAGAAAGTGTTGAGAGGGTGTTCAAATATTTTCACCTACTGGAGACTGGTGGCGAAACTTTCGAGAGGGTGTTCAAACATTTAAACGCATTTGGGACGGGGGGAGAAAGTTTTGAGGGGGTGTTCAAACATTTTAATGTACCTGGGACGGTTGGAGATAGTTTTGAGTGGGTGTTCAAACATCTTACCGTACTTGGGATGGGAGGAGAAAGTGTTGAGAGGGTGTTCAAATATTTTCACCTACTGGAGACGTGTGGAGAAAGTTTTGAGAGGGTGTTCAAACATTTTAACGCTCTATGGACGGGTGGAGAAAGATTTGAGAGTTTGTTCATACATTTTAATGTGCTTGGGATGGGTGCAGATATTTTTGAGAGGGTGTTCAAATATTTTAATGTAATTGGGACGGGTGGAGATATTTTTGAGAGGGTGTTCGAAACATTTTAATGTTATTGGGACGGGTGGAGAAGTTTTGAGTGGCAGTTCAAACTTTTTACCGTATTGGGACGCCGGTAGGAAGTTTTCCGTGGGGTGTTCAAACATTTTAATGTACTTGGGACGGCTGGAGAATGTTTTGAGTGGGGGTTCAAACATTTTAATGTACTTGGGACGGCTGGAGAATGTTCTGAGGGGGGGATCAATCACTTTAATGTACTTGGGACGGGTGTAGAAAGTTTTGAGAGGGTGTTCAAACATTTCAACGCACTTGGGACGGGTGGAAAAAGTTTTCAGAGGGTGATCAAACATTGTAACGTACTTGGGATGGGTGGAGAAAGTGTTGAGAGGGTGTTCAAATATTTTCACCTACTGGAGACTGGTGGCGAAACTTTCGAGAGGGTGTTCAAACATTTAAACGCATTTGGGACGGGTGGAGAAGGTTTTGAGAGGGTGTGCAAACATTTAAACGCATTTGGACGGGGGGTGAAAGTTTTGAGGGGCTGTTCAAACATTTTAATGTACTTGGGACGGTTGGAGAAAGTTTTGAGTGGGTGTTCAAACATTTAAACGCATTTGGGACGGGTGGAGAAGGTTTTGAGAGGGTGTTCAAACATTTAAACGCATTTGGGACGGGGGGAGAAAGTTTTGAGGGGGTATTCAAACATTTTAATGTAATTGGGAAGGGTGGAGATATTTTTGAGAGGGTGTTCGAAACATTTTAGCGTAATTGGGACGGGTGGAGAAGTTTTGAGTGGCAGCTCAAACTTTTTACCGTATTCGGACGCGGGTAGAAAGTTTTCCGTGGGGTTTTCAGACATTTTAATGTACTAGGGACGGGGTGGAGAATGTTTTGAGAGGGTGAGCAAATAATTTAACGTTCTTGGGACAGCTGGAGAAAGTTTTGAGTGGGTGTTCAAATATTTTAATGTACCTGGTACGGTTGGAGAAAGTTTTGAGTGGGTGTTCAAACATTTTAACATACTTGGGACGGGTGGAGAAAGATTTCTCAGTGGGGTGTTATACATTTTAACGTAATTGGGACTGTTGGAGAAAGTTTTGAGTGGGTGGTCAAACATTTTAATGTACTTGGGACTGGAGGAGAAAGATTTGAGAGGGTGCTCAAACATTTTAACGTACATGGGACCGGTGGGGAGAGTTTTGACAGGGTGATCAAACATTTTAAAGTTCTTGTGACGGGGGTAGAACGTTTTGAGTGGGTGTTCAAACTTTCCAACGCACTTTGGACGGGTGGAGAAAGTTTTGAGAGGGTGTTCAAACATTCTAACGCACTTTGGACGGCTGGAGAAAGTTTTGAGTGGGGGATAAAACATTTTAACTTACTTGGGACGGGTGGAGAAAGTTCTGAGTGTGGTGTTATACATTTTAACGTATTTCGGACTGATGGAGACAGTTTTGTGTGGGTGTTCAAACATTTTAACCTACTTGGGACGGGTGGAGACCGTTTGGAGATGGGGATAAAACATTTTAACATTCCTGGGACCGGGGTAGAAAGTTCTGAGTTGGGTGTTCAAACATTTTTACGTACTGGTGGCGGGTGGAGAAAGATATGAGTAGCGGTTAAAACCTTTTAACTTACTTGGGACGGGTGGAGAAAGTACTGAGTCGGGGTTTAAACATTTTAACGTTCTTAGGACATGTGGAGAAAGTATTGAGAGTGTGTTCAAACATTTTAACATACTTGGGACGGGTAGACAAAGGTTTGAGAGGGTGTTCAAACCTTTTAACATACTTGGGACGGGTGGAGTACGTTTTGAGAGGGTGATCAAACATTTTAATGTAATCGTGACGGGCGGAGAAAGTATTGCGTGTGTGTTCAAACATTTTAACCTACTTGGGACGGGTGGAGAAAGATTTGTGAGGTGGTTCAAACATTTTAGTGCGCTTGGGATGGGTGGAGAAAGTTTTGAGAGTGTGATCAAACATTTTAACTTACTTGGGACGGCTGGAGAAAGATTTGAGTGGGGGTTAAAACATTTTAACTTAATTGTGACGGGTGGAGAAATTACTGAGTTGGGGTTTAAACATTTTAACGTTCTTGGGAGGGTTGGAGAAAGTTTTGAGTGGGTGTTCAAACATTTTAATGTACTTGGGACGGGTGGAGAAGGTTTTGAGAGGCTGTTCAAATATTTTAACATACTTGGGACGGGCGGAGAAAGTTTTGAGAGGGTGTTCAAACATTCTAACGCACTTTGGACGGCTGGAGAAAGTTTTGAGTGGGGGATAAAACATTTTAACTTACTTGGGACGGGTGGAGAAAGTTCTGAGTGTGGTGTTATACATTTTAACGTATTTCGGACTGATGGAGACAGTTTTGTGTGGGTGTTCAAACATTTTAACCTACTTGGGACGGGTGGAGACCGTTTGGAGATGGGGATAAAACATTTTAACATTCCTGGGACCGGGGTAGAAAGTTCTGAGTTGGGTGTTCAAACATTTTTACGTACTGGTGGCGGGTGGAGAAAGATATGAGTAGCGGTTAAAACCTTTTAACTTACTTGGGACGGGTGGAGAAAGTACTGAGTCGGGGTTTAAACATTTTAACGTTCTTAGGACATGTGGAGAAAGTATTGAGAGTGTGTTCAAACATTTTAACATACTTGGGACGGGTAGACAAAGGTTTGAGAGGGTGTTCAATCCTTTTAACATACTTGGGACGGGTGGAGTACGTTTTGAGAGGGTGATCAAACATTTTAATGTAATCGTGACGGGCGGAGAAAGTATTGCGTGTGTGTTCAAACATTTTAACCTACTTGGGACGGGTGGAGAAAGATTTGTGAGGTGGTTCAAACATTTTAGTGCGCTTGGGATGGGTGGAGAAAGTTTTGAGAGTGTGATCAAACATTTTAACTTACTTGGGACGGCTGGAGAAAGATTTGAGTGGGGGTTAAAACATTTTAACTTAATTGTGACGGGTGGAGAAATTACTGAGTTGGGGTTTAAACATTTTAACGTTCTTGGGAGGGTTGGAGAAAGTTTTGAGTGGGTGTTCAAACATTTTAATGTACTTGGGACGGGTGGAGAAGGTTTTGAGAGGCTGTTCAAATATTTTAACATACTTGGGACGGGCGGAGAAAGTTTTGAGTGGGGGTTCAATCCTTTTAACGTATTTTGGACGTGTGGGGACAGTTTTAGAGGGTCTTCAAACATTTTAACGTACGGGACGAATGGAGAACGTTTTGAGAGGGGGATTAAACATTTTAACATTGTTGGGACGGATGTAGAAAGTTTTGAGAGGGTGTTCAAACATTTCAACGCACGTGGGACGGGTGGAAAATGATTTGAGAGGGTGTTAAAACATTTTATTGTAATTGGGACGGGTGGAGTTATTTTTGAGAGGGTGTTCGAAATATTTTAATGTACTTGGGACGGGTGGAGAAGGTTTTGAGAGGTTGTTCAAACATTTTAACTTTCTTAGGACGGGTGTAGAAAGTTTTCAGTGGGTTTTCAATCATTTCAATGCACTTGGGACGGGTGTAGAAAGTTTTGAGAGGGTTTTCAAACATTTCAACGCACTTGGGACGGGTGTCGAAAGTTTTGAGAGGGTTTTCAAACATTTCAACGCACTTGGGACGGTTGGAAAAAGTTTTCAGAGGGTGTTCAAACATTGTAACGTACTCGGGACGGGGGTAGAAAGTTTTGAGAGGGTCTCAAACATTTTAATGTGCTTGGGATGGGTGGAGAAAGTGTTGAGAGGGGGTTCAAACATTTTAACATTCTTGGGACGGATGTAGAAAGTTTTGAGAGGGTATTCAAACATTTCAACGCACGTGGGACGGGTGGAAAAAGTTTTGAGAGTGTGGCAAAACATCTTAATGTAATTGGGACGGGTGGAGTTATTTTTGAGAGGGTGTTCGAAATATTTTAATGTACTTGGGACGGGTGGAGAAGGTATTGAGAGGGTGTTCAAACATTTTAACATTCAGGATGGGTGTAGAAAGTTTTGAGAGGGTTTTCAAACATTTCAACGCACTTGGGACGGGTGGAAAAAGTTTTCAGAGGGTGTTCAATCATTTTATTGTAATTGGGACGGGTGGAGTTATTTTTGAGAGGGTGTTCGAAATATTTTAATGTACTTGGGACGGGTGGAGAAGGTTTTGAGAGGTTGTTCAAACATTTTAACTTTCTTAGGACGGGTGTAGAAAGTTTTGAGTCGGTTTTCAATCATTTCAACGCACTTGGGACGGGTGTAGAAAGTTTTGAGAGGGTTTTCAAACATTTCAACGCACTTGGGACGGGTGTCGAAAGTTTTGAGAGGGTTTTCAAACATTTCAACGCACTTGGGACGGGTGGAAAAAGTTTTCAGAGGGTGTTCAAACATTGTAACGTACTCGGGACCGGTGGAGAAAGTTTTGAGTGGGTGAGCAAACATTTAAACGTTCTTGGGACGGGTGTAGAAAGTTTTGAGAGGGTGTTCAAACATTTTAATGTACTAGGGACGGGTGTAGAAAGTTTCGAGTGGGTGTCAAACATTTTACCGTACTTGGGACGGGTGGAGAAAGTGTTGAGAGGGTGTTCAAATATTTTCACCTACTGGAGACGGGTGGAGAAACTTTTGAGAGGGTGTTCAAACAATTAAACGCATTTGGGACGGGGGGAGAAAGTTTTGAGGGGGTGTTCAAACATTTAAACGCATTTGGGACGGGTGGAGAAGGTTTTGAGAGGGTGTTCAAACATTTAAACGCATTTGGGACGGGGGGAGAAAGTTTTGAGGGGGTGTTCAAACATTTTAATGTAATTGGGAAGGGTGGAGATATTTTTGAGAGGGTGTTCAAACATTTAAACGCATTTGGGACGGGTGGAGAAGGTTTTGAGAGGGTGTGCAAACATTTAAACGCATTTGGGACGGGGGATGAAAGTTTTGAGGGGCTGTTCAAACATTTTAATGTACTTGGGACGGTTGGAGAAAGTTTTGAGTGGGTGTTCAAACATTTAAACGCATTTGGGACGGGTGGAGAAGGTTTTGAGAGGGTGTTCAAACATTTAAACGCATTTGGGACGGGGGGAGAAAGTTTTGAGGGTGTATTCAAACATTTTAATGTAATTGGGAAGGGTGGAGATATTTTTGAGAGGGTGTTCGAAACATTTTAGCGTAATTGGGACGGGTGGAGAAGTTTTGAGTGGCAGCTCAAACTTTTTACCGTATTCGGACGCGGGTAGAAAGTTTTCCGTGGGGTTTTCAGACATTTTAATGTACTAGGGACGGGTGGAGAATGTTTTGAGAGGGTGAGCAAATAATTTAACGTTCTTGGGACAGCTGGAGAAAGTTTTGAGTGGGTGTTCAAATATTTTAATGTACCTGGGACCGTTGGAGAAAGTTTTGAGTGGGTGTTCAAACATTTTAACATACTTGGGACGGGTGGAGAAAGTTTTGAGTGGGGGCTCAAACATTTTAGAGTAATTGGGACGGGTGGAGTTATTTTTGAGAGGGTGTTCGAAATATTTTAATGTACTTGGGACGGGTGGAGAAGGTATTGAGAGGGTGTTCAAACATTTTAACATTCAGGATGGGTGTAGAAAGTTTTGAGAGGGTTTTCAAACATTTCAACGCACTTGGGACGGGTGGAAAAAGTTTTCAGAGGGTGTTCAAACATTTTATTGTAATTGGGACGGGTGGAGTTATTTTTGAGAGGGTGTTCCAAATATTTTAATGTACTTGGGACGGGTGGAGAAGGTTTTGAGAGGTTGCTCAAACATTTTAACTTTCTTAGGACGGGTGTAGAAAGTTTTGAGTGGGTTTTCAATCATTTCAACGCACTTGGGACGGGTGTAGAAAGTTTTGAGAGGGTTTTCAAACATTTCAACGCACTTGGGACGGGTGTCGAAAGTTTTGAGAGGGTTTTCAAACATTTCAACGCACTTGGGACGGGTGGAAAAAGTTTTCAGAGGGTGTTCAAACATTGTAACGTACTCGGGACCGGTGGAGAAAGTTTTGAGTGGGTGAGCAAACATTTAAACGTTCTTGGGACGGGTGTAGAAAGTTTTGAGAGGGTGTTCAAACATTTTAATGTACTAGGGACGGGTGTAGAAAGTTTCGAGTGGGTGTCAAACATTTTACCGTACTTGGGACGGGTGGAGAAAGTGTTGAGAGGGTGTTCAAATATTTTCACCTACTGGAGACGGGTGGAGAAACTTTTGAGAGGGTGTTCAAACAATTAAACGCATTTGGGACGGGGGGAGAAAGTTTTGAGGGGGTGTTCAAACATTTAAACGCATTTGGGACGGGTGGAGAAGGTTTTGAGAGGGTGTTCAAACATTTAAACGCATTTGGGACGGGGGGAGAAAGTTTTGAGGGGGTGTTCAAACATTTTAATGTAATTGGGAAGGGTGGAGATATTTTTGAGAGGGTGTTCAAACATTTAAACGCATTTGGGACGGGTGGAGAAGGTTTTGAGAGGGTGTGCAAACATTTAAACGCATTTGGGACGGGGGATGAAAGTTTTGAGGGGCTGTTCAAACATTTTAATGTACTTGGGACGGTTGGAGAAAGTTTTGAGTGGGTGTTCAAACATTTAAACGCATTTGGGACGGGTGGAGAAGGTTTTGAGAGGGTGTTCAAACATTTAAACGCATTTGGGACGGGGGGAGAAAGTTTTGAGGGTGTATTCAAACATTTTAATGTAATTGGGAAGGGTGGAGATATTTTTGAGAGGGTGTTCGAAACATTTTAGCGTAATTGGGACGGGTGGAGAAGTTTTGAGTGGCAGCTCAAACTTTTTACCGTATTCGGACGCGGGTAGAAAGTTTTCC
Source organism: Hypanus sabinus (assembly GCF_030144855.1). Classification (NCBI taxonomy): domain Eukaryota; kingdom Metazoa; phylum Chordata; class Chondrichthyes; order Myliobatiformes; family Dasyatidae; genus Hypanus; species Hypanus sabinus. Next base: position 351,645 of record NW_026780950.1, read on the forward strand.
GTGGGGTTTTCAGACATTTTAATGTACTAGGGACGGGTGGAGAATGTTTTGAGAGGGTGAGCAAATAATTTAACGTTCTTGGGACAGCTGGAGAAAGTTTTGAGTGGGTGTTCAAATATTTTAATGTACCTGGGACCGTTGGAGAAAGTTTTGAGTGGGTGTTCAAACATTTTAACATACTTGGGACGGGTGGAGAAAGTTTTGAGTGGGGGCTCAAACATTTTAGAGTAATTGGGACGGGTGGAGTTATTTTTGAGAGGGTGTTCGAAATATTTTAATGTACTTGGGACGGGTGGAGAAGGTATTGAGAGGGTGTTCAAACATTTTAACATTCAGGATGGGTGTAGAAAGTTTTGAGAGGGTTTTCAAACATTTCAACGCACTTGGGACGGGTGGAAAAAGTTTTCAGAGGGTGTTCAAACATTTTATTGTAATTGGGACGGGTGGAGTTATTTTTGAGAGGGTGTTCCAAATATTTTAATGTACTTGGGACGGGTGGAGAAGGTTTTGAGAGGTTGCTCAAACATTTTAACTTTCTTAGGACGGGTGTAGAAAGTTTTGAGTGGGTTTTCAATCATTTCAACGCACTTGGGACGGGTGTAGAAAGTTTTGAGAGGGTTTTCAAACATTTCAACGCACTTGGGACGGGTGTCGAAAGTTTTGAGAGGGTTTTCAAACATTTCAACGCACTTGGGACGGGTGGAAAAAGTTTTCAGAGGGTGTTCAAACATTGTAACGTACTCGGGACCGGTGGAGAAAGTTTTGAGTGGGTGAGCAAACATTTAAACGTTCTTGGGACGGGTGTAGAAAGTTTTGAGAGGGTGTTCAAACATTTTAATGTACTAGGGACGGGTGTAGAAAGTTTCGAGTGGGTGTCAAACATTTTACCGTACTTGGGACGGGTGGAGAAAGTGTTGAGAGGGTGTTCAAATATTTTCACCTACTGGAGACGGGTGGAGAAACTTTTGAGAGGGTGTTCAAACAATTAAACGCATTTGGGACGGGGGGAGAAAGTTTTGAGGGGGTGTTCAAACATTTAAACGCATTTGGGACGGGTGGAGAAGGTTTTGAGAGGGTGTTCAAACATTTAAACGCATTTGGGACGGGGGGAGAAAGTTTTGAGGGGGTGTTCAAACATTTTAATGTAATTGGGAAGGGTGGAGATATTTTTGAGAGGGTGTTCAAACATTTAAACGCATTTGGGACGGGTGGAGAAGGTTTTGAGAGGGTGTGCAAACATTTAAACGCATTTGGGACGGGGGATGAAAGTTTTGAGGGGCTGTTCAAACATTTTAATGTACTTGGGACGGTTGGAGAAAGTTTTGAGTGGGTGTTCAAACATTTAAACGCATTTGGGACGGGTGGAGAAGGTTTTGAGAGGGTGTTCAAACATTTAAACGCATTTGGGACGGGGGGAGAAAGTTTTGAGGGTGTATTCAAACATTTTAATGTAATTGGGAAGGGTGGAGATATTTTTGAGAGGGTGTTCGAAACATTTTAGCGTAATTGGGACGGGTGGAGAAGTTTTGAGTGGCAGCTCAAACTTTTTACCGTATTCGGACGCGGGTAGAAAGTTTTCCGTGGGGTTTTCAGACATTTTAATGTACTAGGGACGGGTGGAGAATGTTTTGAGAGGGTGAGCAAATAATTTAACGTTCTTGGGACAGCTGGAGAAAGTTTTGAGTGGGTGTTCAAATATTTTAATGTACCTGGGACCGTTGGAGAAAGTTTTGAGTGGGTGTTCAAACATTTTAACATACTTGGGACGGGTGGAGAAAGTTTTGAGTGGGGGCTCAAACATTTTAGAGTAATTGGGACGGGTGGAGTTATTTTTGAGAGGGTGTTCGAAATATTTTAATGTACTTGGGACGGGTGGAGAAGGTATTGAGAGGGTGTTCAAACATTTTAACATTCAGGATGGGTGTAGAAAGTTTTGAGAGGGTTTTCAAACATTTCAACGCACTTGGGACGGGTGGAAAAAGTTTTCAGAGGGTGTTCAAACATTTTATTGTAATTGGGACGGGTGGAGTTATTTTTGAGAGGGTGTTCCAAATATTTTAATGTACTTGGGACGGGTGGAGAAGGTTTTGAGAGGTTGCTCAAACATTTTAACTTTCTTAGGACGGGTGTAGAAAGTTTTGAGTGGGTTTTCAATCATTTCAACGCACTTGGGACGGGTGTAGAAAGTTTTGAGAGGGTTTTCAAACATTTCAACGCACTTGGGACGGGTGTCGAAAGTTTTGAGAGGGTTTTCAAACATTTCAACGCACTTGGGACGGGTGGAAAAAGTTTTCAGAGGGTGTTCAAACATTGTAACGTACTCGGGACCGGTGGAGAAAGTTTTGAGTGGGTGAGCAAACATTTAAACGTTCTTGGGACGGGTGTAGAAAGTTTTGAGAGGGTGTTCAAACATTTTAATGTACTAGGGACGGGTGTAGAAAGTTTCGAGTGGGTGTCAAACATTTTACCGTACTTGGGACGGGTGGAGAAAGTGTTGAGAGGGTGTTCAAATATTTTCACCTACTGGAGACGGGTGGAGAAACTTTTGAGAGGGTGTTCAAACAATTAAACGCATTTGGGACGGGGGGAGAAAGTTTTGAGGGGGTGTTCAAACATTTAAACGCATTTGGGACGGGTGGAGAAGGTTTTGAGAGGGTGTTCAAACATTTAAACGCATTTGGGACGGGGGGAGAAAGTTTTGAGGGGGTGTTCAAACATTTTAATGTAATTGGGAAGGGTGGAGATATTTTTGAGAGGGTGTTCAAACATTTAAACGCATTTGGGACGGGTGGAGAAGGTTTTGAGAGGGTGTGCAAACATTTAAACGCATTTGGGACGGGGGATGAAAGTTTTGAGGGGCTGTTCAAACATTTTAATGTACTTGGGACGGTTGGGGAAAGTTTTGAGTGGGTGTTCAAACATTTAAACGCATTTGGGACGGGTGGAGAAGGTTTTGAGAGGGTGTTCAAACATTTAAACGCATTTGGGACGGGGGGAGAAAGTTTTGAGGGTGTATTCAAACATTTTAATGTAATTGGGAAGGGTGGAGATATTTTTGAGAGGGTGTTCGAAACATTTTAGCGTAATTGGGACGGGTGGAGAAGTTTTGAGTGGCAGCTCAAACTTTTTACCGTATTCGGACGCGGGTAGAAAGTTTTCCGTGGGGTTTTCAGACATTTTAATGTACTAGGGACGGGTGGAGAATGTTTTGAGAGGGTGAGCAAATAATTTAACGTTCTTGGGACAGCTGGAGAAAGTTTTGAGTGGGTGTTCAAATATTTTAATGTACCTGGGACCGTTGGAGAAAGTTTTGAGTGGGTGTTCAAACATTTTAACATACTTGGGACGGGTGGAGAAAGTTTTGAGTGGGGGCTCAAACATTTTAGCGTAATTGGGACGGGTGGAGTTATTTTTGAGAGGGTGTTCGAAATATTTTAATGTACTTGGGACGGGTGGAGAAGGTATTGAGAGGGTGTTCAAACATTTTAACATTCAGGATGGGTGTAGAAAGTTTTGAGAGGGTTTTCAAACATTTCAACGCACTTGGGACGGGTGGAAAAAGTTTTCAGAGGGTGTTCAAACATTTTATTGTAATTGGGACGGGTGGAGTTATTTTTGAGAGGGTGTTCGAAATATTTTAATGTACTTGGGACGGGTGGAGAAGGTTTTGAGAGGTTGTTCAAACATTTTAACTTTCTTAGGACGGGTGTAGAAAGTTTTGAGTGGGTTTTCAATCATTTCAACGCACTTGGGACGGGTGTAGAAAGTTTTGAGAGGGTTTTCAAACATTTCAACGCACTTGGGACGGGTGTCGAAAGTTTTGAGAGGGTTTTCAAACATTTCAACGCACTTGGGACGGGTGGAAAAAGTTTTCAGAGGGTGTTCAAACATTGTAACGTACTCGGGACCGGTGGAGAAAGTTTTGAGTGGGTGAGCAAACATTTAAACGTTCTTGGGACGGGTGTAGAAAGTTTTGAGAGGGTGTTCAAACATTTTAATGTACTAGGGACGGGTGTAGAAAGTTTCGAGTGGGTGTCAAACATTTTACCGTACTTGGGACGGGTGGAGAAAGTGTTGAGAGGGTGTTCAAATATTTTCACCTACTGGAGACGGGTGGAGAAACTTTTGAGAGGGTGTTCAAACAATTAAACGCATTTGGGACGGGGGGAGAAAGTTTTGAGGGGGTGTTCAAACATTTAAACGCATTTGGGACGGGTGGAGAAGGTTTTGAGAGGGTGTTCAAACATTTAAACGCATTTGGGACGGGGGGAGTAAGTTTTGAGGGGGTGTTCAAACATTTTAATGTAATTGGGAAGGGTGGAGATATTTTTGAGAGGGTGTGCAAACATTTAAACGCATTTGGGACGGGGGATGAAAGTTTTGAGGGGCTGTTCAAACATTTTAATGTACTTGGGACGGTTGGAGAAAGTTTTGAGTGGGTGTTCAAACATTTAAACGCATTTGGGACGGGTGGAGAAGGTTTTGAGAGGGTGTTCAAACATTTAAACGCATTTGGGACGGGGGGAGAAAGTTTTGAGGGGGTATTCAAACATTTTAATGTAATTGGGAAGGGTGGAGATATTTTTGAGAGGGTGTTCGAAACATTTTAGCGTAATTGGGACGGGTGGAGAAGTTTTGAGTGGCAGCTCAAACTTTTTACCGTATTCGGACGCGGGTAGAAAGTTTTCCGTGGGGTTTTCAGACATTTTAATGTACTAGGGACGGGTGGAGAATGTTTTGAGAGGGTGAGCAAATAATTTAACGTTCTTGGGACAGCTGGAGAAAGTTTTGAGTGGGTGTTCAAATATTTTAATGTACCTGGGACCGTTGGAGAAAGTTTTGAGTGGGTGTTCAAACATTTTAACATACTTGGGACGGGTGGAGAAAGTTTTGTGTGGGGGCTCAAACATTTTAGCGTAATTGGGACGGGTGGAGAACGTATTGAGTGGGTGTTCAAACATTGTAACGTACTCGGGACCGGTGGAGAAAGTTTTGAGTGGGTGAGCAAACATTTAAACGTTCTTGGGACGGGTGTAGAAAGTTTTGAGAGGGTGTTCAAACATTTTAATGTACTAGGGACGGGTGTAGAAAGTTTCGAGTGGGTGTCAAACATTTTACCGTACTTGGGACGGGTGGACAAAGTGTTGAGAGGGTGTTCAAATATTTTCACCTACTGGAGACGGGTGGAGAAACTTTTGAGAGGGTGTTCAAACAATTAAACGCATTTGGGACGGGGGGAGAAAGTTTTGAGGGGGTGTTCAAACGTTTAAACGCATTTGGGACGGGTGGAGAAGGTTTTGAGAGGGTGTGCAAACATTTAAACGCATTTGGGACGGGGGGTGAAAGTGTTGAGGGGGTGTTCAAACATTTTAATGTACTTGGGACGGTTGGAGAAAGTTTTGAGTGGGTGTTCAAACATTTAAACGCATTTGGGACGGGTGGAGAAGGTTTTGAGAGGGTGTTCAAACATTTAAACGCATTTGGGACGGGGGGAGAAAGTTTTGAGGGGGTGTTCAAACATTTTAATGTAATTGGGAAGGGTGGAGATATTGATGAGAGGGTGTTCAAACATTTAAACGCATTTGGGACGGGTGGAGAAGGTTTTGAGAGGGTGTGCAAACATTTAAACGCATTTGGGACGGGGGGAGAAAGTTTTGAGGGGGTGTTCAAACATTTTAATGTAATTGGGAAGGGTGGAGATATTGATGAGAGGGTGTTCAAACATTTAAACGCATTTGGGACGGGTGGAGAAGGTTTTGAGAGGGTGTGCAAACATTTAAACGCATTTGGGACGGGGGGTGAAAGTTTTGAGGGGCTGTTCAAACATTTTAATGTACTTGGGACGGTTGGAGAAAGTTTTGAGTGGGTGTTCAAACATTTAAACGCATTTGGGACGGGTGGAGAAGGTTTTGAGAGGGTGTTCAAACATTTAAACGCATTTGGGACGGGGGGAGAAAGTTTTGAGGGGGTGTTCAAACATTTTAATGTAATTGGGAAGGGTGGAGATATTTTTGAGAGGGTGTTCGAAACATTTTAGCGTAATTGGGACGGGTGGAGAAGTTTTGAGAGGCAGCTCAAACTTTTTACCGTATTCGGACGCGGGTAGAAAGTTTTCCGTGGGGTTTTCAGACATTTTAATGTACTAGGGACGGGTGGAGAATGTTTTGAGAGGGTGAGCAAATAATTTAACGTTCTTGGGACAGCTGGAGAAAGTTTTGAGTGGGTGTTCAAATATTTTAATGTACCTGGGACGGTTGGAGAAAGATTTGAGAGGGTGCTCAAACATTTTAACGTACATGGGACCGGTGGGGAGAGTTTGGACAGGGTGATCAAACATTTTAACGTTCTTGTGACGGGGGTAGAACGTTTTGAGTGGGTGTTCAAACATTCCAACGCACTTTGGACGGGTGGAGAAAGTTTTGAGAGGGTGTTTAAACATTCTAACGCACTTTGGACGGCTGGAGAAAGTTTTGAGTGGGGGATAAAACATTTTAACTTACTTGGGACGGGTGGAGAAAGTTCTGAGTGTGGTGTTATACATTTTAACGTATTTCGGACTGATGGAGACAGTTTTGTGTGGGTGTTCAAACATTTTAACCTACTTGGGACGGGTGGAGACCGTTTGGAGATGGGGATAAAACATTTTAACATTCCTGGGACCGGGGTAGAAAGTTCTGAGTTGGGTATTCAAACATTTTTACGTACTGGTGGCGGGTGGAGAAAGATATGAGTAGCGGTTAAAACCTTTTAACTTACTTGGGACGGGTGGAGAAAGTACTGAGTCGGGGTTTAAACATTTTAACGTTCTTGGGACGGTTGGAGAAAGTTTTGAGTGGGTGGTCAAACATTTTGATGTACTTGGGACGGGTGGAGAAGGTTTTGAGAGGGTGTTCAAACATTTTGATGTACTTGGGACGAGTGTAGAAAGTTTTGAGAGGGTGATCAAACATTTTAACGTTCTTAGGACAGGTGGAGAAAGTATTGAGAGTGTGTTCAAACATTTTAACATACTTGGGACGGGTAGACAAAGGTTTGAGAGGGTGTTCAAACCTTTTAACATACTTGGGACGGGTGGAGTACGTTTTGAGAGGGTGATCAAACATTTTAATGTAATCGTGACGGGCGGGGAAAGTATTGCGTGTGTGTTCAAACATTTTAACCTACTTGGGACGGGTGGAGAAGGATTTGTGAGGTGGTTCAAACATTGTAGTGCGCTTGGGATGGGTGGAGAAAGTTTTGAGAGTGTGATCAAACATTTTAACTTACTTGGGACGGCTGGAGAAAGATTTGAGTTGGGGTTTAAACATTTTAACGTTCTTGGGAGGGTTGGAGAAAGTTTTGAGTGGGTTTTCAAACATTTTAATGTACTTGGGACGGGTGGAGAAGGTTTTGAGAGGCTGTTCAAATATTTTAACATACTTGGGACGGGCGGAGAAAGTTTTGAGTGGGGGTTCAATCCTTTTAACGTATTTTGGACGTGTGGGGACAGTTCTAGAGGGTCTTCAAACATTGTAACGTACGGGACGAATGGAGAACGTTTTGAGAGGGGGATAAAACATTTTAACATTCTTGGGACGGATGTAGAAAGTTTTGAGAGGGTGTTCAAACATTTCAACGCACGTGGGACGGGTGGAAAATGTTTTGAGAGGGTGTTAAAACATTTTATTGTAATTGGGACGGGTGGAGTTATTTTTGAGAGGGTGTTCGAAATATTTTAATGACTTGGGACGGGTGGAGAAGGTTTTGAGAGGTTGTTCAAACATTTTAACTTTCTGAGGACGGGTGTAGAAAGTTTTGAGTGGGTTTTCAATCATTCCAATGCACTTGGGACGGGTGTAGAAAGTTTTGAGAGGGTTTTCAAACATTTCAACGCACTTGGGACGGGTGTCGAAAGTTTTGAGAGGGTTTTCAAACATTTCAACGCACTTGGGACGGGTGGAAAAAGTTTTCAGAGGGTGTTCAAACATTGTAACGTACTCGGGACGGGTGTAGAAAGTTTTGAGAGGGTCTCAAACATTTTAATGTGCTTGGGATGGATGGAGAAAGTGTTGAGAGGGGGTTCAAACATTTTAACATTCTTGGGACGGATGTAGAAAGTTTTGAGAGGGTGTTCAAACATTTCAACGCACGTGGGACGGGTGGAAAAAGTTTTGAGAGTGTGGCAAAACATCTTAATGTAATTGGGACGGGTGGAGTTATTTTTGAGAGGGTGTTCGAAATATTTTAATGTACTTGGGACGGGTGGAGAAGGTATCGAGAGGGTGTTCAAACATTTTAACATTCAGGATGGGTGTAGAAAGTTTTGAGAGGGTTTTCAAACATTTCAACGCACTTGGGACGGGTGGAAAAAGTTTTCAGAGGGTGTTCAAACATTTCAACGTACTCGGGAAGGGTGTAGAAAGTTTTGAGAGGGTCTCAAACATTTTAATGTACTTGGGATGGGTGGAGAAAGTTTTGAGAGGGTCTTCAAACATTTTAACATTCAGGACGGGTGTAGAAAGTTTCGAGAGGGTTTTCAAACATTTCAACGTTCTTTGGACGGGTGGAAAAAGTTTTCAGAGGGTGTTCAAACATTTTAACGTACTCGGGACGGGTGGAGAAGTTCTGAGTGGCAGTTCAAACTTTTTACCGTATTGGGACGCGGGTAGAAAGTTTTCCGTGGGGTGTCCAAACATTTTAATGTACTTGGGACGGCTGGAGAATGCTTTGAGAGGGGGTTCAAACATTTTCATGTACGTGGGACGGCTGGAGAAAGTTTTGAGTGGGGGTTCAAACATTGTAACGTTCTTTGGATGGGTGGTGACAGTTTTAGAGGGTGTCCAAACATTTTATCGTACTTGGGACGAATGGAGAACGTTTTGAGAGGGGGATAAAACATTTCAACGCACTTGGGACGGGTGCAAAAAGTTTTGAGAGGGTGTTCAAACATTTTACCGTACTTGGGACGGGTGGGGAAAGTGTTGAGAGGGTGTTCAAATACTTTCACCTATTGGAGACGGGTGGAGAAAGTTTGGAGAGGGTGTTCAAACATTTTAACGCATTTGGGACGGGGGGAGAAAGTTTTGAGGGGGTGTTCAAACATTTTAACGCTCTATGGACTGGTGGAGAAATATTTGAGAGTTTGTTCATACATTTTAATGTGCTTGGGATCGGTGGAGATATTTTTGAGAGGATGTTCGAAACATTTTAACGTAATTGGGACGCGTGGAGAAGATTTGAGTGGCAGTTCAAACTTTTTACCGTATTGGGGCGCGGGTAGAAAGTTTTCCGTGGGGTGTTCAAACATTTTAATGTACTTGGGACGGCTGGAGAATGCTTTGAGTGGGTGTTCAAATATTTTAATGTACTTGGGACGGTTGTAGAAAGTTTTGAATGGGTGTTCAAACATTTTTACGTACTGGTGGCGGGTGGAGAAAGTTATGAGTAGCGGTTAAAACATTTTAACTTACTTGGGACGGGTGGAGAAAGTTTTGAGTCGGTGTTCAAACATTATGATGTACTTGGGACGGCTGGAGAATGCTTTGAGAGGTGGTTCAAACATTTTAATGTACTTGGGACGGCTGGAGAATGTTTTGAGAGGGGGTTCAATCATTTTAATGTAATTGGGAAGGGTGGAGATATTTTTGAGAGGGTGTTCGAAACATTTTAGCGTAATTGGGACGGGTGGAGAAGTTTTGAGTGGCAGCTCAAACTTTTTACCGTATTCGGACGCGGGTAGAAAGTTTTCCGTGGGGTTTTCAAACATTTTAATGTACTTGGGACGGGTGGAGAATGTTTTGAGAGGGTGATCAAACAATTTAACGTTCTTGGGACAGCTGGAGAAAGTTTTGAGTGGGTGTTCAAATATTTTAATGTACTTGGGACGGTTGGAGTAAGTTTTGAGTGGGTGTTCAAACATTTTAACATACTTGGGACGGGTGGAGAAAGATTTCTCAGTGGGGTGTTATACATTTTAACGTAATTGGGACTGTTGGAGAAAGTTTTGAGTGGGTGGTCAAACATTTTAATGTACTTGGGACTGGAGGAGAAAGATTTGAGAGGGTCTTCAAACATTTTAACGTACATGGGACCGGTGGGGAGAGTTTTGACAGGGTGATCAAACATTTTAACGTTCTTGTGACGGGGGTAGAAAGTTTTGAGAGCGTGTTCAAACATTCTAACGCACTTTGGACTGGTGGAGAAAGTTTTGAGAGGGTGTTCAAACATTCTAACGCACTTTGGATGGCTGGAGAAAGTTTTGAGTGGGGGATAAAACATTTTAACTTACCTGGGACGGGTGGAGAAAGTTCTGAGTGGGGTTTTATACATTTTAACGTAGTTCGGACTGATGGAGAAAGTTTTGAGTGGGTGGTCAAACATTTTAATGTACTTGGGACTGGAGGAGAAAGATTTGAGTGGGTGGTCAAACATTTTAATGTACTTGGGACTTGAGGAGAAAGATTTGAGAGGGTCTTCAAACATTTTAACGTACATGGGACCGGTGGGGAGAGTTTTGACAGCGTGATCAAACATTTTAACGCTCTTGTGACGGGGGTAGAAAGTTTTGAGAGCGTGTTCAAACATTCTAACGCACTTTGGATGGCTGGAGAAAGTTTTGAGTGGGGGATAAAACTTTTTAACCTACTTGGGACGGGTGGAGACCGTTTGGAGAGGGGGATAAAACATTTTAACATTGCTGGGACCGGGGTAGAAAGTTCTGAGTTGGGTGTTCAAACATTTTTACGTACTGGTGGCGGGTGGAGAAAGATATGAGTAGCGGTTAAAACATTTTAACTTACTTGGGACGGGTGGAGAAAGTACTGAGTCGGGGTTTAAACATTTTAACGTTCTTGGGACGGTTGGAGAAAGTTTTGAGTGGGTGTTCAAACCTTTTGATGTACTTGGGACTGGCGGAGAAGGTTTTGAGAGGGTGTTCAAACATTTTGATGTACTTGGGACGAGTGTAGAAAGTTTTGAGAGGGTGATCAAACATTTTAACGTTCTTAGGACAGGTGGAGAAAGTATTGAGAGTGTGTTCAAACATTTTAACATACTTGGGACGGGTAGGCAAAGGTTTGAGAGGGTGTCCAAACCTTTTAACATACTTGGGACGGGTGGAGTACGTTTTGAGAGGGTGATCAAACATTTTAATGTAATCGTGACGGGCGGAGAAAGTATTGCGTGTGTGTTCAAACATTTTAACCTACTTGGGACGGGTGGAGAAAGATTTGTGAGGTGGTTCAAACATTTTAGTGCGCTTGGGATGGGTGGAGAAAGTTTTGAGAGTGTGATCAAACATTTTAACCTACTTGGGACGGCTGGAGAAAGATTTGAGTGGGGGTAAAACATTTTAACTTAATTGTGACGGGTGGAGAAATTACTGAGTTGGGTTTAAACATTTTAACGTTCTTGGGAGAGTTGGAGAAAGTTTTGAGTGGGTGTTCAAACATTTTAATGTACTTGGGACGGGTGGAGAAGGTTTTGAGAGGCTGTTCAAACATTTTAACATACTTGGGACGGGCGGAGAAAGTTTTGAGTGGGGGTTCAATCATTTTAACGTATTTTGGACGTGTGGGGACAGTTTTAGAGGGTCTTCAAACATTTTAACGTACGGGACGAATGGAGAACGTTTTCAGAGGGGGATAAAACATTTTAGCATTCTTGGGACGGATGTAGAAAGTTTTGAGAGGGTGTTCAAACATTTCAACGCACGTGGGACGGGTGGAAAAAGTTTTGAGAGGGTGTTAAAACATTTTAATGTAATTGGGACGGGTGGAGTTATTTTTGAGAGGGTGTTCGCAATATTTTAATGTACTTGGGACGGGTGGAGAAGGTTTTGAGAGGGTCTTCAAACATTTTAACATTCAGGACGGGTGTAGAAAGTTTCGAGAGGGTTTTCAAACATTTCAACGTTCTTTGGACGGGTGGAAAAAGTTTTCAGAGGGTGTTCAAACATTTTAACGTACTCGGGACGGGTGGAGAAGTTCTGAGTGGCAGTTCAAACTTTTTACCGTATTGGGACGCGGGTAGAAAGTTTTCCGTGGGGTGTCCAAACATTTTAATGTACTTGGGACGGCTGGAGAATGCTTTGAGAGGGGGTTCAAACATTTTCATGTACGTGGGACGGCTGGAGAAAGTTTTGAGTGGGGGTTCAAACATTGTAACGTTCTTTGGATGGGTGGTGACAGTTTTAGAGGGTGTCCAAACATTTTATCGTACTTGGGACGAATGGAGAACGTTTTGAGAGGGGGATAAAACATTTCAACGCACTTGGGACGGGTGCAAAAAGTTTTGAGAGGGTGTTCAAACATTTTACCGTACTTGGGACGGGTGGGGAAAGTGTTGAGAGGGTGTTCAAATACTTTCACCTATTGGAGACGGGTGGAGAAAGTTTGGAGAGGGTGTTCAAACATTTTAACGCATTTGGGACGGGGGGAGAAAGTTTTGAGGGGGTGTTCAAACATTTTAACGCTCTATGGACTGGTGGAGAAATATTTGAGAGTTTGTTCATACATTTTAATGTGCTTGGGATCGGTGGAGATATTTTTGAGAGGATGTTCGAAACATTTTAACGTAATTGGGACGCGTGGAGAAGATTTGAGTGGCAGTTCAAACTTTTTACCGTATTGGGGCGCGGGTAGAAAGTTTTCCGTGGGGTGTTCAAACATTTTAATGTACTTGGGACGGCTGGAGAATGCTTTGAGTGGGTGTTCAAATATTTTAATGTACTTGGGACGGTTGTAGAAAGTTTTGAGTGGGTGTTCAAACATTTTTACGTACTGGTGGCGGGTGGAGAAAGTTATGAGTAGCGGTTAAAACATTTTAACTTACTGGGGACGGGTGGAGAAAGTTTTGAGTCGGTGTTCAAACATTATGATGTACTTGGGACGGCTGGAGAATGCTTTGAGAGGTGGTTCAAACATTTTAATGTACTTGGGACGGCTGGAGAATGTTTTGAGAGGGGGTTCAATCATTTTAATGTACTTGGGACGGGTGTAGAAAGTTGTGAGAGGGTGTTCAAACAATTTAACGTTCTTGGGACAGGTGGAGGAAGTTTTGAGAGGGTGTTCAAACATTTTAACGTACTTGGGACGGTCGGAGAAAGTTTGGAGAGGGTGTTCAAACATTTTAAGCATTTCGGACGGGGGAGAAAGTTTTGAGGGGGTGTTCGAAACATTTTAACGTAATTGGGACGCGTGGAGAAGATTTGAGTGGCAGTTCAAACTTTTTACCGTATTGGGGCGCGGTTAGAAAGTTTTCCGTGGGGTGTTCTAATGTACTTGGGACGGCTGGAGAATGCTTTGAGAGGGGGTTCAAACATTTTAATGTACTTGGGACGGCTGGAGAATGTTTTGAGAGGGTGTTCAAACATTTTAATGTGCTTGGGATGGGTGGAGATATTTTTGAGAGGGTGTTCAAACATTTTAATGTACTTGGGACGGCTGGAGAATGCTTTGAGAGGGGGTTCAAACATTTTAATGTACTTGGGACGGCTGGAGAATGCTTTGAGAGGGTGTTCAAACATTTTAACGTGCTTGGGATGGGTGGAGATATATTTGAGAGGGTGTTCAAACATTTTAATGGTATTGGGACGGGTGGAGTTATTTTTGAGAGGGTGTTCGATACATTTTAATGTTATTGGGACGGGTGGAGATATTTTTGAGATGGTGTTCAAACATTTTAATGTAATTGGGAAGGGTGGAGATATTTTTGAGAGGGTGTTCGAAACATTTTAGCGTAATTGGGACGGGTGGAGAAGTTTTGAGTGGCAGCTCAAACTTTTTACCGTATTCGGACGCGGGTAGAAAGTTTTCCGTGGGGTGTTCAAACATTTTAATGTACTTGGGACGGGTGGAGAATGTTTTGAGAGGGTGATCAAACAATTTAACGTTCTTGTGACAGCTGGAGAAAGTTTTGAGAGGGTGTTCAAACATTTTAACGTTCTTCGGACGGGTGGGGACAGTTTTAGAGGGTGTTCAAACATTTGAACGTACATGGGACGAATGGAGAACGTTTTTACAGGGGGATAAAACATTTTAACATTCTTGGGACGGGTGGAGAAAGTTTTGAGAGGGTGTTCAAATATTTTAACATTCTTGGGACGGGTGGAGAAAGTTTTGAGAGGGTGTTCAAACATTTTAACGCATTTGGGACGGGGGGAGAAAGTTTTGAGGGGTGTTCAAAAATTTTAACGCTCTATGGACTGGTGGAGAAATATTTGAGAGTTTGTTCATACATTTTAATGTGCTTGGGATCGGTGGAGATATTTTTGAGAGGATGTTTGAAACATTTTAACGTAATTGGGACGGGTGGAGAAGATTTGAGTGGCAGTTCAAACTTTTTACCGTATTGGGACGCGGGTAGAAAGTTTTCCGTGGGGTGTTCAAACATTTTAATGTACTTGGGACGGCTGGAGAATGCTTTGAGAGGGGGTTCAAACATTTTAATGTACTTGGGACGGCTGGAGAAAGTTTTCTGAGTGGGGTGTTATACGTTTTAACGTAATTGGGACTGTTGGAGTTATTTTTGAGAGGGTGTTCGAACATTTTAACGTACATGGCACCGGTGGGGAGAGTTTTGACAGGGTGATCAAACATTTTAACGTTCTTGTGACGGGGGTAGAAAGTTTTGAGTGGGTGTTCAAACATTCTAACGCACTTTGGACTGGTGGAGAAAGTTTTGAGTGGGGGATAAAACATTTTAACTTACTTGGGACGGGTGGAGAAAGTTCTGAGTGGGGTTTTATACATTTTAACGTATTTCGGACTGATGGAGACAGTTTTGTGTGGGTGGTCAAACATTTTAACCAACTTGGGACGGGTGGAGACCGTTTGGAGAGGGGGATAAAACATTTTAACATTCCTGAGACCGGGGTAGAAAGTTCTGAGTGGGTGTTCAAACATTTTTACGTACTGGTGGCGGGTGGAGAAAGTACTGAGTCGGGGTTTAAACATTTTAACGTTCTTGAGACGGTTGGAGAAAGTTTTGAGTGGGTGTTCAAACATTATGATGTACTTGGGACGGGTGTAGAAAGTTTTGAGAGGGTGTTCAAACATTTTGATGTACTTGGGACGGGTGGAGAAAGTTTTGAGAGGGTGTTCAAACATTTTAACATACTTGGGACGGGGGGAGAAAGTTTTGAGGGGGTGTTCAAACATTTTAACATACTTGGGACGGGTGGAGAAAGATTTCTGAGTGGGGTGTTATACATTTTAACGTAATTGGGACTGTTGGAGTTATTTTTGAGAGGGTGTTCAAACATTCTAACGCACTTTGGACTGGTGGAGAAAGTTTTGAGAGGGTGTTCAAACATTCTGACGCACTTTGGACGGCTGGAGAAAGTTTTGAGTGGGGGATAAAACATTTTAACTTACTTGGGACGGGTGGAGAAAGCTCTGAGTGGGGTTTTATACATTTTAACGTATTTCGGACTGATGGAGACAGTTTTGTGTGGGTGTTCAAACATTTTAACCAACTTGGGACGGGTGGAGACCGTTTGGAGAGGGGGATAAAACATTTTAACATTCCTGAGACCGGGGTAGAAAGTTCTGAGTGGGTGTTCAAACATTTTTACGTACTGGTGGCGGGTGGAGAAAGTTATGAGTAGCGGTTAAAACATTTTAACTTACTTGGGACGGGTGGTGAAAGTACTGAGTCGGGGTTTAAACATTTCAACGCACTTGGGACGGGTGAAAAAAGTTTTGAGAGGGTGTTCAAACATTTTACCGTACTTGGGACGGGTGGGGAAAGTGTTGAGAGGGTGTTCAAATACTTTCACCTATTGGAGACGGGTGGAGAAAGTTTGGAGAGGGTGTTCAAACATTTTAACGCATTTGGGACGGGGGGAGAAAGTTTTGAGGGGGTGTTCAAACATTTTAACGCTCTATGGACTGGTGGAGAAATTTTTGAGAGTTTGTTCATACATTTTAATGTGCTTGGGATCGGTGGAGATATTTTTGAGAGGATGTTCGAAACATTTTAACGTAATTGGGACGCGTGGAGAAGATTTGAGTGGCAGTTCAAACTTTTTACCGTATTGGGGCGCGGGTAGAAAGTTTTCCGTGGGGTGTTCAAACATTTTAATGTACTTGAGACGGCTGGAGAATGCTTTGAGAGGGGGTTCAAACATTTTAATATACTTGGGACGGATGGAGAATGTTTTGAGAGGGTGTTCATACATTTTACCGTACTTGGGACGGGTGGAGAAAGTTTTGAGAGGGTGTTCAAACATTTTAACGCATTTGGGACGGGGGGAGAAAGTTTTGAGGGGGTGTTCAAACATTTTAACGCTCTATGGACTGGTGGAGAAATATTTGAGAGTTTGTTCATACATTTTAATGTGCTTCGGATCGGTGGAGATATTTTTGAGAGGATGTTTGAAACATTTTAACGTAATTGGGACGGGTGGAGAAGATTTGAGTGGGAGTTCAAACTTTTTACCGTATTGGGACGCGGGTAGAAAGTTTTCCGTGGGGTGTTCAAACATTTTAATGTACTTGGGACGGCTGGAGAATGCTTTGAGAGGTGGTTCAAACATTTTAATGTACTTGGGACGGCTGGAGAATGTTTTGAGAGGGGGTTCAATCATTTTAATGTACTTGGGACGGGTGTAGAAAGTTGTGAGAGGGTGTTCAAACAATTTAACGTTCTTGGGACAGGTGGAGGAAGTTTTGAGAGGGTGTTCAAACATTTTAACGTACTTGGGACGGTCGGAGAAAGTTTTGAGAGGGTGTTCAAACATTTTAAGCATTTCGGACGGGGGAGAAAGTTTTGAGGGGGTGTTCGAAACATTTTAACGTAATTGGGACGCGTGGAGAAGATTTGAGTGGCAGTTCAAACTTTTTACCGTATTTGGGCGCGGGTAGAAAGTTTTCCGTGGGGTGTTTTAATGTACTTGGGACGGCTGGAGAATGCTTTGAGAGGGTGTTCAAACATTTTAATGTACTTGGGACGGCTGGAGAATGTTTTGACAGGGTGTTCAAACATTTTAATGTGCTTGGGATGGGTGGAGATATTTTTGAGAGGGTGTTCAAACATTTTAATGTACTTGGGACGGCTGGAGAATGCTTTGAGAGGGGGTTCAAACATTTTAATGTACTTGGGACGGCTGGAGAATGTTTTGAGAGGGTGTTCAAACATTTTAACGTGCTTGAGATGGGTGGAGATATATTTGAGAGGGTGTTCAAACATTTTAATGTACTTGGGACTGGAGGAGAAAGATTTGAGAGGGTCTTCAAACATTTTAACGTACATGGGACCGGTGGGGAGAGTTTTGACAGGGTGATCAAACATTTTAACGTTCTTGTGACGGGGGTAGAAAGTTTTGAGAGCGTGTTCAAACATTCTAACGCACTTTGGACTGGTGGAGAAAGTTTTGAGAGGGTGTTCAAACATTCTAACGCACTTTGGATGGCTGGAGAAAGTTTTGAGTGGGGGATAAAACATTTTAACTTACCTGGGACGGGTGGAGAAAGTTCTGAGTGGGGTTTTATACATTTTAACGTAGTTCGGACTGATGGAGAAAGTGTTGAGTGGGTGGTCAAACATTTTAATTTATTTGGGACTGGAGGAGAAAGATTTGAGTGGGTGGTCAAACATTTCAATGTACTTGGGACTTGAGGAGAAAGATTTGAGAGGGTCTTCAAACATTTTAACGTACATGGGACCGGTGGGGAGAGTTTTGACAGGGTGATCAAACATTTTAACGTTCTTGTGACGGGGGTAGAAAGTTTTGAGAGCGTGTTCAAACATTCTAACGCACTTTGGACTGGTGGAGAAAGTTTTGAGAGGGTGTTTAAACATTCTAACGCACTTTGGATGGCTGGAGAAAGTTTTGAGTGGGGGATAAAACATTTTAACCTACTTGGGACGGGTGGAAACCGTTTGGAGAGGGGGATAAAACATTTTAACATTGCTGGGACCGGGGTAGAAAGTTCTGAGTTGGGTGTTCAAACATTTTTACGTACTGGTGGCGGGTGGAGAAAGATATGAGTAGCGGTTAAAACATTTTAACTTACTTGGGACGGGTGGAGAAAGTACTGAGTCGGGGTTTAAACATTTTAACGTTCTTGGGACGGTTGGAGAAAGTTTTGAGTGGGTGTTCAAACATTTTGATGTACTTGGGACGGGTAGACAACGGTTTCAGAGGGTGTTCAAACCTTTTAACATACTTGGGACGGGTGGAGTACGTTTTGAGAGGGAGATCAAACATTTTATTGTAACCGTGACGGGCGGAGAAAGTATTGCGTGTGTGTTCAAACATTTTAACGTACTTGGGACGGGTGGAGAAAGATTTGAGTGGGGGATAAAACATTTTAACTTACTTGGGACGGGTGGAGAAAGTTCTGAGTGGGGTTTTATACATTTTAATGTATTTCGGACTGATGGAGACAGTTTTGTGAGGGTGTTCAAACATTTTAACCTACTTGGGACGGGTGGAGACCGTTTGGAGAGGGGGATAAAACATTTTAACATTCCTGGGACCGGGGTAGAAAGTTCTGAGTTGGGTGTTCAAACATTTTTACGTACTGGTGGCGGGTGGAGAAAGATATGAGTAGCGGTTAAAACCTTTTAACTTACTTGGGACGGGTGGAGAAAGTACTGAGTCGGGGTTTAAACATTTTAACGTTCTTGGGACGGTTGGAGAAAGTTTTGAGTGGGTGTTCAAACCTTTTGATGTACTTGGGACTGGCGGAGAAGGTTTTGAGAGGGTGTTCAAACATTTTGATGTACTTGGGACGAGTGTAGAAAGTTTTGAGAGGGTGATCAAACATTTTAACGTTCTTAGGACAGGTGGAGAAAGTATTGAGAGTGTGTTCAAACATTTTAACATACTTGGGACGGGTAGGCAAAGGTTTGAGAGGGTGTCCAAACCTTTTAACGTACTTGGGACGGGTGGAGAAAGATTTGTGAGGTGGTTCAAACATTTTAGTGCGCTTGGGATGGGTGGAGAAAGTTTTGAGAGTGTGATCAAACATTTTAACCTACTTGGGACGGCTGGAGAAAGATTTGAGTGGGGGTAAAACATTTTAACTTAATTGTGACGGGTGGAGAAATTACTGAGTTGGGTTTAAACATTTTAACGTTCTTGGGAGAGTTGGAGAAAGTTTTGAGTGGGTGTTCAAACATTTTAATGTACTTGGGACGGGTGGAGAAGGTTTTGAGAGGCTGTTCAAACATTTTAACATACTTGGGACGGGCGGAGAAAGTTTTGAGTGGGGGTTCAATCATTTTAACATATTTTGGACGTGTGGGGACAGTTTTAGAGGGTGTCCAAACATTTTATCGTACTTGGGACGAATGGAGAACGTTTTGAGAGGGGGATAAAACATTTCAACGCACTTGGGACGGGTGCAAAAAGTTTTGAGAGGGTGTTCAAACATTTTACCGTACTTGGGACGGGTGGGGAAAGTGTTGAGAGGGTGTTCAAATACTTTCACCTATTGGAGACGGGTGGAGAAAGTTTGGAGAGGGTGTTCAAACATTTTAACGCATTTGGGACGGGGGGAGAAAGTTTTGAGGGGGTGTTCAAACATTTTAACGCTCTATGGACTGGTGGAGAAATATTTGAGAGTTGTTCATACATTTTAATGTGCTTGGGATCGGTGGAGATATTTTTGAGAGGATGTTCGAAACATTTTAACGTAATTGGGACGCGTGGAGAAGATTTGAGTGGCAGTTCAAACTTTTTACCGTATTGGGGCGCGGGTAGAAAGTTTTCCGTGGGGTGTTCAAACATTTTAATGTACTTGGGACGGCTGGAGAATGCTTTGAGTGGGTGTTCAAATATTTTAATGTACTTGGGACGGTTGTAGAAAGTTTTGAGTGGGTGTTCAAACATTTTTACGTGCTGGTGGCGGGTGGAGAAAGTTATGAGTAGCGGTTAAAACATTTTAACTTACTTGGGACGGGTGGAGAAAGTTTTGAGTCGGTGTTCAAACATTATGATGTACTTGGGACGGCTGGAGAATGCTTTGAGAGGTGGTTCAAACATTTTAATGTACTTGGGACGGCTGGAGAATGTTTTGAGAGGGGGTTCAATCATTTTAATGTACTTGGGACGGGTGTAGAAAGTTGTGAGAGGGTGTTCAAACAATTTAACGTTCTTGGGACAGGTGGAGGAAGTTTTGAGAGGGTGTTCAAACATTTTAACGTACTTGGGACGGTCGGAGAAAGTTTTGAGAGGGTGTTCAAACATTTTAAGCATTTCGGACGGGGGAGAAAGTTTTGAGGGGGTGTTCGAAACATTTTAACGTAATTGGGACGCGTGGAGAAGATTTGAGTGGCAGTTCAAACTTTTTACCGTATTGGGGCGCGGGTAGAAAGTTTTCCGTGGGGTGTTTTAATGTACTTGGGACGGCTGGAGAATGCTTTGAGAGGGGGTTCAAACATTTTAATGTACTTGGGACGGCTGGAGAATGTTTTGAGAGGGTGTTCAAACATTTTAATGTACTTGGGACGGCTGGAGAATGCTTTGAGAGGGGGTTCAAACATTTTAATGTACTTGGGACGGCTGGAGAATGCTTTGAGAGTGGGTTCAAACATTTTAATGTACTTGGGACGGCTGGAGAATGTTTTGAGAGGGTGTTCAAACATTTTAACGTGCTTGGGATGGGTGGAGATATATTTGAGAGGGTGTTCAAACATTTTAATGTTATTGGGACGGGTGGAGTTATTTTTGAGAGGGTGTTCGAAACATTTTAATGTTATTGGGACGGGGGGAGATATTTTTGAGATGGTGTTCAAACATTTTAATGTAATTGGGAAGGGTGGAGATATTTTTGAGAGGGTGTTCGAAACATTTTCGCGTAATTGGGACGGGTGGAGAAGTTTTGAGTGGCAGCTCAAACTTTTTACCGTATTCGGACGCGGGTAGAAAGTTTTCCGTGGGGTGTACAAACATTTTAATGTACTTGGGACGGGTGGAGAATGTTTTGAGAGGGTGATCAAACAATTTAACGTTCTTGTGACAGCTGGAGAAAGTTTTGAGAGGGTGTTCAAACATTTTAACGTTCTTCGGACGGGTGGGGACAGTTTTAGAGGGTGTTCAAACATTTTAACGTACATGGGACGAATGGAGAACGTTTTGCCAGGGGGATAAAACATTTTAACATTCTTGGGACGGGTGGAGAAAGTTTTGAGAGGGTGTTCAAATATTTTAACATTCTCGGGACGGGTGGAGAAAGTTCTGAGAGGGTGTTCAAACATTTTAACGCATTTGGGACGGGGGGAGAAAGTTTTGAGGGGGTGTTCAAACATTTTAACGCTCTATGGACTGGTGGAGAAATATTTGAGAGTTTGTTCATACATTTTAATGTGCTTGGGATCGGTGGAGATATTTTTGAGAGGATGTTTGAAACATTTTAACGTAATTGGGACGGGTGGAGAAGATTTGAGTGGCAGTTCAACCTTTTTACCGTATTGGGACGCGGGTAGAAAGTTTTCCGTGGGGTGTTCAAACATTTTAATGTACTTGGGACGGCTGGAGAATGCTTTGAGAGGGGGTTCAAACATTTTAATGTACTTGGGACGGCTGGAGAATGTTTTCTGAGTGGGGTGTTATACGTTTTAACGTAATTGGGACTGTTGGAGTTATTTTTGAGAGGGTGTTCGAACATTTTAACGTACATGGGACCGGTGGGGAGAGTTTTGACAGGGTGATCAAACATTTTAACGTTCTTGTGACGGGGGTAGAAAGTTTTGAGTGGGTGTTCAAACATTCTAACGCACTTTGGACTGGTGGAGAAAGTTTTGAGTGGGGGATAAAACATTTTAACTTACTTGGGACGGGTGGAGAAAGTTCTGAGTGGGGTTTTATACATTTTAACGTATTTCGGACTGATGGAGACAGTTTTGTGTGGGTGGTCAAACATTTTAACCAACTTGGGACGGGTGGAGACCGTTTGGAGAGGGGGATAAAACATTTTAACATTCCTGAGACCGGGGTAGAAAGTTCTGAGTGGGTGTTCAAACATTTTTACGTACTGGTGGCGGGTGGAGAAAGTACTGAGTCGGGGTTTAAACATTTTAACGTTCTTGAGACGGTTGGAGAAAGTTTTGAGTGGGTGTTCAAACATTATGATGTACTTGGGGCGGGTGGAGAAAGTTTTGAGAGGGTGTTCAAACATTTTGATGTACTTGGGACGGGTGGAGAAAGTTTTGAGTGGGTGTTCAAACATTATGATGTACTTGGGACGGGTGGAGAAAGTTTTGAGAGGGTGTTCAAACATTTTAAGCATTTGGGACGGGGGGAGAAAGTTTTGAGTGGGGGCTCAAACATTTTAACGTAATTGGGACGGGTGGAGAACGTATTGAGTGGGTGTTCAAACATTTTAACGTACTCGGTACCGGTGGAGAAAGTTTTGAGTGCGTGAGCAAACATTTAAACGTTCTTGGGACGGGGGTAGAAAGTTTTGAGAGGGTGTTCAAACATTCTAACGCACTTTGGACTGGTGGAGAAAGTTTTGAGTGGGGGATAAAACATTTTAACTTACTTGGGACGGGTGGAGAAAGTTCTGAGTGGGGTTTTATACATTTTAACGTATTTCGGACTGATGGAGACAGTTTTGTGTGGGTGTTCAAACATTTTAACCTATTTGGGACGGGTGGAGACCGTTTGGAGAGGGGGATAAAACATTTTAACATTCCTGAGACCGGGGTAGAAAGTTCTGAGTTGGGTGTTCAAACATTTTTACGTACTGGTGGCGGGTGCAGAAAGATATGAGTAGCGGTTAAAACATTTTAACTTACTTGGGACGGGTGGAGAAAGTACTGAGTCGGGGTTTAAACATTTTAACGTTCTTGGGACGGTTGGAGAAAGTTTTGAGTGGGTGTTCAAACATTATGATGTACTTGGGACGGGTGGAGAAAGTTTTGAGAGGGTGTTCAAACATTTTGATGTACTTGGGACGGGTGGAGAAAGTTTTGAGAGGGTGTTCAAACATTTTAAGCATTTGGGACGGGGGGAGAAAGTTTTGAGGGGGTGTTCAAACATTTTAACATACTTGGGACGGGTGGAGAAAGATTTCTGAGTGGGGTGTTATACATTTTAACGTAATTGGGACTGTTGGAGTTATTTTTGAGAGGGTGTTCGAACATTTTAACGTACATGGGACCGGTGGGGAGAGTTTTGACAGGGTGATCAAACATTTTAACGTTCTTGTGACGGGGGTAGAAAGTTTTGAGAGGGTGTTCAAACATTCTAACGCACTTTGGACTGGTGGAGAAAGTTTTGAGAGGGTGTTCAAACATTCTGACGCACTTTGGACGGCTGGAGAAAGTTTTGAGTGGGGGATAAAACATTTTAACTTACTTGGGACGGGTGGAGAAAGTTCTGAGTGGGGTTTTATACATTTTAACGTATTTCGGACTGATGGAGACAGTTTTGTGTGGTTGTTCAAACATTGTAACCTACTTGGGACGGGTGGAGACCGTTTGGAGAGGGGGATAAAACATTTTAACATTCCTGGGACCGGGGTAGAAAGTTCTGAGTTGGGTGTTCAAACATTTTTACGTACTGGTGGCGGGTGGAGAAAGATATGAGTAGCGGTTAAAACATTTTAACTTACTTGGGACGGGTGGAGAAAGTACTGAGTCGGGGTTTAAACATTTCAACGCACTTGGGACGGGTGGAAAAAGTTTTGAGAGGGTGTTCAAACATTTTACCGTACTTGGGACGGGTGGGGAAAGTGTTGAGAGGGTGTTCAAATACTTTCACCTATTGGAGACGGGTGGAGAAAGTTTGGAGAGGGTGTTCAAACATTTTAACGCATTTGGGACGGGGGGAGAAAGTTTTGAGGGGGTGTTCAAACATTTTAACGCTCTATGGACTGGTGGAGAAATTTTTGAGAGTTTGTTCATACATTTTAATGAGCTTGGGATCGGTGGAGATATTTTTGAGAGGATGTTCGAAACATTTTAACGTAATTGGGACGCGTGGAGAAGATTTGAGTGGCAGTTCAAACTTTTTACCGTATTGGGGCGCGGGTAGAAAGTTTTCCGTGGGGTGTTCAAACATTTTAATGTACTTGAGACGGCTGGAGAATGCTTTGAGAGGGGGTTCAAACATTTTAATATACTTGGGACGGATGGAGAATATTTTGAGAGGGTGTTCAAACATTTTAATGCGCTTGGGATGGGTGGAGATATTTTTGAGAGGGTGTTCAAACATTTTAATGTACTTGGGACGGCTGGAGAATGCTTTGAGAGGGGGTTCAAACATTTTAATGTACTTGGGACGGCTGGAGAATGCTTTGAGAGGGGGTTCAAACATTTTAATGTACTTGGGACGGCTGGAGAATGTTTTGAGAGGGTGTTCAAACATTTTAATGTGCTTGGGATGGGTGGAGATATATTTGAGAGGGTGTTCAAACATTTTAATGTTATTGGGACGGGTGGAGATATTTTTGAGATGGTGTTCAAACATTTTAATGTAATTGGAAGGGTGGAGATATTTTTGAGAGGGTGTTCGAAACATTTTAGCGTAATTGTGACGGGTGGAGAAGTTTTGAGTGGCAGCTCAAACTTTTTACAGTATTCGGACGCGGGTAGAAAGTTTTCCGTGGGGTGTTCAAACATTTTATTGTACTTGGGACGGGTGGAGAATGTTTTGAGAGGGTGATCAAACAGTTTAACGTTCTTGTGACAGCTGGAGAAAGTTTTGAGAGGGTGTTCAAACATTTTAACGTTCTTCGGACGGGTGGGGACAGTTTTAGAGGGTTTTCAAACATTTGAACGTACATGGGACGACTGGAGAACGTTTTTACAGGAGAATAAAACATTTTAACATTCTTGGGACGGGTGGAGAAAGTTTTGAGAGAGTGTTCAAATATTTTAACATTCGTGGGACGGGTGGAGAAAGTTTTGAGAGGGTGTTCAAACATTTTAACGCGTTTGGGACGGGGGGAGAAAGTTTTGAGGGGGTGTTCAAACATTTTAACGCTCTATGGACTGGTGGAGAAATATTTGAGAGTTTGTTCATACATTTTAATGTGCTTCGGATCGGTGGAGATATTTTTGAGAGGATGTTTGAAACATTTTAACGTAATTGGGACGGGTGGAGAAGATTTGAGTGGGAGTTCAAACTTTTTACCGTATTGGGACGCGGGTAGAAAGTTTTCCGTGGGGTGTTCAAACATTTTAATGTACTTGGGACGGCTGGAGAATGCTTTGAGAGGGGGTTCAAACATTTTAATGTACTTGGGACGGCTGGAGAATGTTTTGAGAGGGGGTTCAATCATTGTAATGTACTTGGGACGGATGTAGAAAGTTGTGAGAGGGTGTTCAAACAATTTAACGTTCTTGGGACAGGAGGAGGACGTTTTGAGAGGGTGTTCAAACATTTTAACATACTTCGGACGGTCGGAGAAAGTGTTGACTGGGGGTTCAAATATTTCAACGTTCTTTGGACGGGTGGGGACAGTTTTAAAGGGTGTTCAAACATTTTACCGTACCTGGGACGACTGGAGAACGTTTTGACAGGGGGATAAAACATTTTAACATTCCTGGGACGGGTGTAGAAAGATTTGAGAGGGGGTTCAAACATTTCAACGCACTTGGGACGGGTGGAAAGAGTTTTCAGAGGGTGAGCAAACATTGTAACGTACTTGGGACGGGTGGAGAAAGTTTTGAGTGGGGGCTCAAACATTTTAACGTAATTGGGACGGGTGGAGAACGTATTGAGTGGGTGTTCAAACATTTTAACGTTCTTGGGACGGGCGTAGAAAGTTTTGAGAGGGTGTTCAAACATTTTAATGTACTAGGGACGGGTGTAGAAAGTTTCGAGTGGGTGCCAAACATTTTACCGTACTTGGGACGGGTGGAGAAAGTGTTGAGAGGGTGTTCAAATATTTTAATGTACTAGGGACGGGTGTAGAAAGTTTCGAGTGGGTGCCAAACATTTTACCGTACTTGGGACGGGTGGAGAAAGTGTTGAGAGGGTGTTCAAATATTTTCACCCACTGGAGACGGGTGGAGAAACTTTTGAGAGGGTGTACAAACAATTAAACGCATTTGGGACGGGGGGAGAAAGTTTTGAGGGGGTGTTCAAACATTTTAATGTACTTGGGACGGTTGGAGAAAGTTTTGAGTTGGTGTTCATACATTTTACCGTACTTGGGACGGGTGGAGAAAGTTTTGAGAGGGTGTTCAAACATTTTAAGCATTTGGGACGGGGGGAGAAAGTTTTGAGTGGGGGCTCAAACATTTTAACGTAATTGGGACGGGTGGAGAACGTATTGAGTGGGTGTTCAAACATTTTAACGTACTCGGTACCGGTGGAGAAAGTTTTGAGTGCGTGAGCAAACATTTAAACGTTCTTGGGACGGGCGTAGAAAGTTTTGAGAGGGGGTTCAAACATTTTAATGTACTAGGGACGGGTGTGGTAAGTTTCGAGTGGGTGTCAAACATTTTACCGTACTTGGGACGGGTGGAGAAAGTGTTGCGAGGGTGTTCAAATATTTTCACCCACTGGAGACGGGTGGAGAAACTTTTGAGAGGGTGTTCAAACAATTAAACGCATTTGGGACGGGGGGAGAAAGTTTTGAGGGGGTGTTCAAACATTTTAATGTACTTGGGACGGCTGGAGAAAGTTTTGAGTGGGTGTTCATACATTTTACCGTTCTTGGGACGGGTGGAGAACGTTTTGAGAGGGTGTTCAAACATTTTAAGCATTTGGGACGGGGGGAGAAAGTTTTGAGAGGGTGTTCAAACATTTTAATGTACTAGGGACGGGTGTAGAAAGTTTCGAGTGGGTGTCAAACATTTTACCGTACTTGGGACGGGTGGAGAAAGTGTTGAGAGGGTGTTCAAATATTTTCACCCACTGGAGACGGGTGGAGAAACTTTTGAGAGGGTGTTCAAACAATTTAACGTTCTTGTGACAGCTGGAGAAAGTTTTGAGAGGGTGTTCAAACATTTTAACGTTCTTCGGACGGGTGGGGACAGTTTTAGAGGGTGTTCAAACATTTTAACGTACATGGGACGAATGGAGAACGTTTTGCCAGGGGGATAAAACATTTTAACATTCTTGGGACGGGTGGAGAAAGTTTTGAGAGGGCGTTCAAATATTTTAAAATTCGTGGGACGGGTGGAGAAAGTTTTGAGAGGGTGTTCAAACATTTTAACGCATTTGGGACGGGGGGAGAAAGTTTTGAGGGGGTGTTCAAACATTTTAACGCTCTATGGACTGGTGGAGAAATATTTGAGAGTTTGTTCATACATTTTAATGTGCTTCGGATCGGTGGAGATATTTTTGAGAGGATGTTTGAAACATTTTAACGTAATTGGGACGGGTGGAGAAGATTTGAGTGGGAGTTCAAACTTTTTACCGTATTGGGACGCGGGTAGAAAGTTTTCCGTGGGGTGTTCAAACATTTTAATGTACTTGGGACGGCTGGAGAATGCTTTGAGAGGGGGTTCAAACATTTTAATGTACTTGGGACGGCTGGAGAATGTTTTGAGAGGGGGTTCAATCATTGTAATGTACTTGGGACGGATGTAGAAAGTTGTGAGAGGGTGTTCAAACAATTTAACGTTCTTGGGACAGGAGGAGGACGTTTTGAGAGGGTGTTCAAACATTTTAACATACTTCGGACGGTCGGAGAAAGTGTTGAGTGGGGGTTCAAATATTTCAACGTTCTTTGGACGGGTGGGGACAGTTTTAAAGGGTGTTCAAACATTTTACCGTACCTGGGACGACTGGAGAACGTTTTGACAGGGGGATAAAACATTTTAACATTCCTGGGACGGGTGTAGAAAGATTTGAGAGGGGGTTCAAACATTTCAACGCACTTGGGACGGGTGGAAAGAGTTTTCAGAGGGTGAGCAAACATTGTAACGTACTTGGGACGGGTGGAGAAAGTTTTGAGTGGGGGCTCAAACATTTTAACGTAATTGGGACGGGTGGAGAACGTATTGAGTGGGTGTTCAAACATTTTAACGTTCTTGGGACGGGCGTAGAAAGTTTTGAGAGGGTGTTCAAACATTTTAATGTACTAGGGACGGGTGTAGAAAGTTTCGAGTGGGTGCCAAACATTTTACCGTACTTGGGACGGGTGGAGAAAGTGTTGAGAGGGTGTTCAAATATTTTAATGTACTAGGGACGGGTGTAGAAAGTTTCGAGTGGGTGCCAAACATTTTACCGTACTTGGGACGGGTGGAGAAAGTGTTGAGAGGGTGTTCAAATATTTTCACCCACTGGAGACGGGTGGAGAAACTTTTGAGAGGGTGTACAAACAATTAAACGCATTTGGGACGGGGGGAGAAAGTTTTGAGGGGGTGTTCAAACATTTTAATGTACTTGGGACGGTTGGAGAAAGTTTTGAGTTGGTGTTCATACATTTTACCGTACTTGGGACGGGTGGAGAAAGTTTTGAGAGGGTGTTCAAACATTTTAAGCATTTGGGACGGGGGGAGAAAGTTTTGAGTGGGGGCTCAAACATTTTAACGTAATTGGGACGGGTGGAGAACGTATTGAGTGGGTGTTCAAACATTTTAACGTACTCGGTACCGGTGGAGAAAGTTTTGAGTGCGTGAGCAAACATTTAAACGTTCTTGGGACGGGCGTAGAAAGTTTTGAGAGGGGGTTCAAACATTTTAATGTACTAGGGACGGGTGTGGTAAGTTTCGAGTGGGTGTCAAACATTTTACCGTACTTGGGACGGGTGGAGAAAGTGTTGCGAGGGTGTTCAAATATTTTCACCCACTGGAGACGGGTGGAGAAACTTTTGAGAGGGTGTTCAAACAATAAAAACGCATTTGGGACGGGGGGAGAAAGTTTTGAGGGGGTGTTCAAACATTTTAATGTACTTGGGACGGCTGGAGAAAGTTTTGAGTGGGTGTTCATACATTTTACCGTTCTTGGGACGGGTGGAGAAAGTTTTGAGAGGGTGTTCAAACATTTTAAGCATTTGGGACGGGGGGAGAAAGTTTTGAGAGGGTGTTCAAACATTTTAATGTACTAGGGACGGGTGTAGAAAGTTTCGAGTGGGTGTCAAACATTTTACCGTACTTGGGACGGGTGGAGAAAGTGTTGAGAGGGTGTTCAAATATTTTCACCCACTGGAGACGGGTGGAGAAACTTTTGAGAGGGTGTTCAAACAATTTAACGTTCTTGTGACAGCTGGAGAAAGTTTTGAGAGGGTGTTCAAACATTTTAACGTTCTTCGGACGGGTGGGGACAGTTTTAGAGGGTGTTCAAACATTTTAACGTACATGGGACGAATGGAGAACGTTTTGCCAGGGGGATAAAACATTTTAACATTCTTGGGACGGGTGGAGAAAGTTTTGAGAGGGTGTTCAAATATTTTAAAATTCTTGGGACGGGTGGAGAAAGTTCTGAGAGGGTGTTCAAATATTTTAACATTCTTGGGACGGGTGGAGAAAGTTTTGAGAGGGTGTTCAAACATTTTAACGCATTTGGGACGGGGGGAGAAAGTTTTGAGGGGGTGTTCAAACATTTTAACGCTCTATGGACTGGTGTAGAAATATTTGAGAGTTTGTTCATACATTTTAATGTGCTTCGGATCGGTGGAGATATTTTTGAGAGGATGTTTGAAACATTTTAACGTAATTGGGACGCGTGGAGAAGATTTGAGTGGCAGTTCAAACTTTTTACCATATTGGGACGCGGGTAGAAAGTTTTCCGTGGGGTGTTCAAACATTTTAATGTACTTGGGACGGCTGGAGAATGCTTTGAGAGGGGGTTCAAACATTTTAATGTACTTGGGACGGCTGGAGAATGTTTTGAGAGGGGGTTCAATCATTTTAATGTACTTGGGACGGATGTAGAAAGTTGTGAGAGGGTGTTCAAACAATCTAACGTTCTTGGGACAGTGGAGGAAGTTTTGAGAGGGTGTTCAAACATTTTAACGTACTTGGGACGGTCGGAGAAAGTGTTGAGTGGGGTTCAAATATTTCAACGTTCTTTGGACGGGTGGGGACAGTTTTAAAGGGTGTTCAAATATTTTACCGTACCTGGGACGACTGGAGAACGTTTTGACAGGGGGATAAAACATTTTAACATTCCTGGGACGGGTGTAGAAAGTTTTGAGAGGGTGTTCAAACATTTCAACGCACTTGGGACGGGTGGAAAGAGTTTTCAGAGGGTGAGCAAACATTGTAACGTACTTGGGACGGGTGGAGAAAGTTTTGAGTGGGGGCTCAAACATTTTAACGTAATTGGGACGGGTGGAGAACGTATTGAGTGGGTGTTCAAACATTTTAACGTACTCGGTACCGGTGGAGAAAGTTTTGAGTGCGTGAGCAAACATTTAAACGTTCTTGGGACGGGCGTAGAAAGTTTTGAGAGGGGGTTCAAACATTTTAATGTACTAGGGACGGGTGTGGTAAGTTTCGAGTGGGTGTCAAACATTTTACCGTACTTGGGACGGGTGGAGAAAGTGTTGCGAGGGTGTTCAAATATTTTCACCCACTGGAGACGGGTGGAGAAACTTTTGAGAGGGTGTTCAAACAATTAAACGCATTTGGGACGGGGGGAGAAAGTTTTGAGGGGGTGTTCAAACATTTTAATGTACTTGGGACGGCTGGAGAAAGTTTTGAGTGGGTGTTCATACATTTTACCGTTCTTGGGACGGGTGGAGAACGTTTTGAGAGGGTGTTCAAACATTTTAAGCATTTGGGACGGGGGGAGAAAGTTTTGAGAGGGTGTTCAAACATTTTAATGTACTAGGGACGGGTGTAGAAAGTTTCGAGTGGGTGTCAAACATTTTACCGTACTTGGGACGGGTGGAGAAAGTGTTGAGAGGGTGTTCAAATATTTTCACCCACTGGAGACGGGTGGAGAAACTTTTGAGAGGGTGTTCAAACAATTTAACGTTCTTGTGACAGCTGGAGAAAGTTTTGAGAGGGTGTTCAAACATTTTAACGTTCTTCGGACGGGTGGGGACAGTTTTAGAGGGTGTTCAAACATTTTAACGTACATGGGACGAATGGAGAACGTTTTGCCAGGGGGATAAAACATTTTAACATTCTTGGGACGGGTGGAGAAAGTTTTGAGAGGGCGTTCAAATATTTTAAAATTCGTGGGACGGGTGGAGAAAGTTTTGAGAGGGTGTTCAAACATTTTAACGCATTTGGGACGGGGGGAGAAAGTTTTGAGGGGGTGTTCAAACATTTTAACGCTCTATGGACTGGTGGAGAAATATTTGAGAGTTTGTTCATACATTTTAATGTGCTTCGGATCGGTGGAGATATTTTTGAGAGGATGTTTGAAACATTTTAACGTAATTGGGACGGGTGGAGAAGATTTGAGTGGGAGTTCAAACTTTTTACCGTATTGGGACGCGGGTAGAAAGTTTTCCGTGGGGTGTTCAAACATTTTAATGTACTTGGGACGGCTGGAGAATGCTTTGAGAGGGGGTTCAAACATTTTAATGTACTTGGGACGGCTGGAGAATGTTTTGAGAGGGGGTTCAATCATTGTAATGTACTTGGGACGGATGTAGAAAGTTGTGAGAGGGTGTTCAAACAATTTAACGTTCTTGGGACAGGAGGAGGACGTTTTGAGAGGGTGTTCAAACATTTTAACATACTTCGGACGGTCGGAGAAAGTGTTGAGTGGGGGTTCAAATATTTCAACGTTCTTTGGACGGGTGGGGACAGTTTTAAAGGGTGTTCAAACATTTTACCGTACCTGGGACGACTGGAGAACGTTTTGACAGGGGGATAAAACATTTTAACATTCCTGGGACGGGTGTAGAAAGATTTGAGAGGGGGTTCAAACATTTCAACGCACTTGGGACGGGTGGAAAGAGTTTTCAGAGGGTGAGCAAACATTGTAACGTACTTGGGACGGGTGGAGAAAGTTTTGAGTGGGGGCTCAAACATTTTAACGTAATTGGGACGGGTGGAGAACGTATTGAGTGGGTGTTCAAACATTTTAACGTTCTTGGGACGGGCGTAGAAAGTTTTGAGAGGGTGTTCAAACATTTTAATGTACTAGGGACGGGTGTAGAAAGTTTCGAGTGGGTGCCAAACATTTTACCGTACTTGGGACGGGTGGAGAAAGTGTTGAGAGGGTGTTCAAATATTTTAATGTACTAGGGACGGGTGTAGAAAGTTTCGAGTGGGTGCCAAACATTTTACCGTACTTGGGACGGGTGGAGAAAGTGTTGAGAGGGTGTTCAAATATTTTCACCCACTGGAGACGGGTGGAGAAACTTTTGAGAGGGTGTACAAACAATTAAACGCATTTGGGACGGGGGGAGAAAGTTTTGAGGGGGTGTTCAAACATTTTAATGTACTTGGGACGGTTGGAGAAAGTTTTGAGTTGGTGTTCATACATTTTACCGTACTTGGGACGGGTGGAGAAAGTTTTGAGAGGGTGTTCAAACATTTTAAGCATTTGGGACGGGGGGAGAAAGTTTTGAGTGGGGGCTCAAACATTTTAACGTAATTGGGACGGGTGGAGAACGTATTGAGTGGGTGTTCAAACATTTTAACGTACTCGGTACCGGTGGAGAAAGTTTTGAGTGCGTGAGCAAACATTTAAACGTTCTTGGGACGGGCGTAGAAAGTTTTGAGAGGGGGTTCAAACATTTTAATGTACTAGGGACGGGTGTGGTAAGTTTCGAGTGGGTGTCAAACATTTTACCGTACTTGGGACGGGTGGAGAAAGTGTTGCGAGGGTGTTCAAATATTTTCACCCACTGGAGACGGGTGGAGAAACTTTTGAGAGGGTGTTCAAACAATAATAACGCATTTGGGACGGGGGGAGAAAGTTTTGAGGGGGTGTTCAAACATTTTAATGTACTTGGGACGGCTGGAGAAAGTTTTGAGTGGGTGTTCATACATTTTACCGTTCTTGGGACGGGTGGAGAAAGTTTTGAGAGGGTGTTCAAACATTTTAAGCATTTGGGACGGGGGGAGAAAGTTTTGAGAGGGTGTTCAAACATTTTAATGTACTAGGGACGGGTGTAGAAAGTTTCGAGTGGGTGTCAAACATTTTACCGTACTTGGGACGGGTGGAGAAAGTGTTGAGAGGGTGTTCAAATATTTTCACCCACTGGAGACGGGTGGAGAAACTTTTGAGAGGGTGTTCAAACAATTTAACGTTCTTGTGACAGCTGGAGAAAGTTTTGAGAGGGTGTTCAAACATTTTAACGTTCTTCGGACGGGTGGGGACAGTTTTAGAGGGTGTTCAAACATTTTAACGTACATGGGACGAATGGAGAACGTTTTGCCAGGGGGATAAAACATTTTAACATTCTTGGGACGGGTGGAGAAAGTTTTGAGAGGGTGTTCAAATATTTTAAAATTCTTGGGACGGGTGGAGAAAGTTCTGAGAGGGTGTTCAAATATTTTAACATTCTTGGGACGGGTGGAGAAAGTTTTGAGAGGGTGTTCAAACATTTTAACGCATTTGGGACGGGGGGAGAAAGTTTTGAGGGGGTGTTCAAACATTTTAACGCTCTATGGACTGGTGTAGAAATATTTGAGAGTTTGTTCATACATTTTAATGTGCTTCGGATCGGTGGAGATATTTTTGAGAGGATGTTTGAAACATTTTAACGTAATTGGGACGCGTGGAGAAGATTTGAGTGGCAGTTCAAACTTTTTACCATATTGGGACGCGGGTAGAAAGTTTTCCGTGGGGTGTTCAAACATTTTAATGTACTTGGGACGGCTGGAGAATGCTTTGAGAGGGGGTTCAAACATTTTAATGTACTTGGGACGGCTGGAGAATGTTTTGAGAGGGGGTTCAATCATTTTAATGTACTTGGGACGGATGTAGAAAGTTGTGAGAGGGTGTTCAAACAATCTAACGTTCTTGGGACAGTGGAGGAAGTTTTGAGAGGGTGTTCAAACATTTTAACGTACTTGGGACGGTCGGAGAAAGTGTTGAGTGGGGTTCAAATATTTCAACGTTCTTTGGACGGGTGGGGACAGTTTTAAAGGGTGTTCAAATATTTTACCGTACCTGGGACGACTGGAGAACGTTTTGACAGGGGGATAAAACATTTTAACATTCCTGGGACGGGTGTAGAAAGTTTTGAGAGGGTGTTCAAACATTTCAACGCACTTGGGACGGGTGGAAAGAGTTTTCAGAGGGTGAGCAAACATTGTAACGTACTTGGGACGGGTGGAGAAAGTTTTGAGTGGGGGCTCAAACATTTTAACGTAATTGGGACGGGTGGAGAACGTATTGAGTGGGTGTTCAAACATTTTAATGTACTAGGGACGGGTGTAGAAAGTTTCGAGTGGGTGTCAAACATTTTACCGTACTTGGGACGGGTGGAGAAAGTGTTGAGAGGGTGTTCAAATATTTTCACCCACTGGAGACGTGTGGAGAAACTTTTGAGAGGGTGTTCAAACAATTAAACGCATTTGGGACGGGGGGAGAAAGTTTTGAGGGGGTGTTCAAACATTATAATATACTTGGGACGGTTGGAGAAAGTTTTGAGTGGGTGTTCATACATTTTACCGTACTTGGGACGGGTGGAGAAAGTTTTGAGAGGGTGTTCAAACATTTTAAGTATTTGGGACGGGGGGAGAAAGTTTTGAGTGGGGGCTCAAACATTTTAACATAATTGGGACGGGTGGAGAACGTATTGAGTGGGTGTTCAAACATTTTAACGTACTCGGGACCGGTGGAGAAAGTTTTGAGTGCGTGAGCAAACATTTAAACGTTCTTGGGACGGGGGTAGAAAGTTTTGAGAGGGTGTTCAAACATTCTAACGCACTTTGGACTGGTGGAGAAAGTTTTGAGTGGGGGATAAAACATTTTAACTTACTTGGGACGGGTGGAGAAAGTTCTGAGTGGGGTTTTATACATTTTAACGTATTTCGGACTGATGGAGACAGTTTTGTGTGGGTGGTCAAACATTTTAACCAACTTGGGACGGGTGGAGACCGTTTGGAGAGGGGGATAAAACATTTTAACATTCCTGAGACCGGGGTAGAAAGTTCTGAGTGGGTGTTCAAACATTTTTACGTACTGGTGGCGGGTGGAGAAAGTTATGAGTAGCGGTTAAAACATTTTAACTTACTTGGGACGGGTGGAGAAAGTACTGAGTCGGGGTTTAAACATTTTAAAGTTCTTGGGACGGTTGGAGTAAGTGTTGAGTGGGTGTTCAAACATTTTGATGTACTTGGGACGGGTGGAGAAAGTTTTGAGAGGGTGTTCAAACATTTTAAGCATTTGGGACGGGGGGAGAAAGTTTTGAGGGGGTGTTCAAACATTTTAACATACTTGGGACGGGTGGAGAAAGATTTCTGAGTGGGGTGTTATACATTTTAACGTAATTGGGACTGTTGGAGTTATTTTTGAGAGGGTGTTCGAACATTTTAACGTACATGGGACCGGTGGGGAGAGTTTTGACAGGGTGATCAAACATTTTAACGTTCTTGTGACGGGGGTAGAAAGTTTTGAGAGGGTGTTCAAACATTCTAACGCACTTTGGACTGGTGGAGAAAGTTTTGAGAGGGTGTTCAAACATTCTAACGCACTTTGGACTGGTGGAGAAAGTTTTGAGAGGGTGTTCAAACATTCTGACGCACTTTGGACGGCTGGAGAAAGTTTTGAGTGGGGGATAAAACATTTTAACTTACTTGGGACGGGTGGAGAAAGTTCTGAGTGGGGTTTTATACATTTTAACGTATTTCGGACTGATGGAGACAGTTTTGTGTGGGTGTTCAAACATTTTAACCAACTTGGGACGGGTGGAGACCGTTTGGAGAGGGGGATAAAACATTTTAACATTCCTGAGACCGGGGTAGAAAGTTCTGAGTGGGTGTTCAAACATTTTTACGTACTGGTGGCGGGTGGAGAAAGTTATGAGTAGCGGTGAAAACATTTTAACTTACTTGGGACGGGTGGAGAAAGTACTGAGTCGGGGTTTAAACATTTCAACGCACTTGGGACGGGTGGAAAAAGTTTTGAGAGGGTGTTCAAACATTTTACCGTACTTGGGACGGGTGGGGAAAGTGTTGAGAGGGTGTTCAAATACTTTCACCTATTGGAGACGGGTGGAGAAAGTTTGGAGAGGGTGTTCAAACATTTTAACGCATTTGGGACGGGGGGAGAAAGTTTTGAGGGGGTGTTCAAACATTTTAACGCTCTATGGACTGGTGGAGAAATATTTGAGAGTTTGTTCATACATTTTAATGTGCTTCGGATCGGTGGAGATATTTTTGAGAGGATGTTTGAAACATTTTAACGTAATTGGGACGGGTGGAGAAGATTTGAGTGGCAGTTCAAACTTTTTACCGTATTGGGACGCGGGTAGAAAGTTTTCCGTGGGGTGTTCAAACATTTTAATGTACTTGGGACGGCTGGAGAATGCTTTGAGAGGGGGTTCAAACATTTTAATGTACTTGGGACGGCTGGAGAATGTTTTGAGAGGGGGTTCAATCATTTTAATGTACTTGGGACGGATGTAGAAAGTTGTGAGAGGGTGTTCAAACAATCTAACGTTCTTGGGACAGGTGGAGGAAGTTTTGAGAGGGTGTTCAAACATTTTAACGTACTTGGGACGGTCGGAGAAAGTGTTGAGTGGGGTTCAAATATTTCAACGTTCTTTGGACGGGTGGGGACAGTTTTAAAGGGTGTTCAAATATTTTACCGTACCTGGGACGACTGGAGAACGTTTTGACAGGGGGATAAAACATTTTAACATTCCTGGGACGGGTGTAGAAAGTTTTGAGAGGGTGTTCAAACATTTCAACGCACTTGGGACGGGTGGAAAGAGTTTTCAGAGGGTGAGCAAACATTGTAACGTACTTGGGACGGGTGGAGAAAGTTTTGAGTGGGGGCTCAAACATTTTAACGTAATTGGGACGGGTGGAGAACGTATTGAGTGGGTGTTCAAACATTTTAATGTACTAGGGACGGGTGTAGAAAGTTTCGAGTGGGTGTCAAACATTTTACCGTACTTGGGACGGGTGGAGAAAGTGTTGAGAGGGTGTTCAAATATTTTCACCCACTGGAGACGGGTGGAGAAACTTTTGAGAGGGTGTTCAAACAATTAAACGCATTTGGGACGGGGGGAGAAAGTTTTGAGGGGGTGTTCAAACATTTTAATATACTTGGGACGGTTGGAGAAAGTTTTGAGTGGGTGTTCATACATTTTACCGTACTTGGGACGGGTGGAGAAAGTTTTGAGAGGGTGTTCAAACATTTTAAGTATTTGGGACGGGGGGAGAAAGTTTTGAGTGGGGGCTCAAACATTTTAACGTAATTGGGACGGGTGGAGAACGTATTGAGTGGGTGTTCAAACATTTTAACGTACTCGGGACCGGTGGAGAAAGTTTTGAGTGCGTGAGCAAACATTTAAACGTTCTTGGGACGGGGGTAGAAAGTTTTGAGAGGGTGTTCAAACATTCTAACGCACTTTGGACTGGTGGAGAAAGTTTTGAGTGGGGGATAAAACATTTTAACTTACTTGGGACGGGTGGAGAAAGTTCTGAGTGGGGTTTTATACATTTTAACGTATTTCGGACTGATGGAGACAGTTTTGGGTGGGTGGTCAAACATTTTAACCAACTTGGGACGGGTGGAGACCGTTTGGAGAGGGGGATAAAACATTTTAACATTCCTGAGACCGGGGTAGAAAGTTCTGAGTGGGTGTTCAAACATTTTTACGTACTGGTGGCGGGTGGAGAAAGTTATGAGTAGCGGTTAAAACATTTTAACTTACTTGGGAGGGGTGGAGAAAGTACTGAGTCGGGGTTTAAACATTTTAACGTTCTTGGGACGGTTGGAGAAAGTTTTGAGTGGGTGTTCAAACATTATGATGTACTTGGGACGGGTGGAGAAAGTTTTGAGAGGGTGTTCAAACATTTTGATGTACTTGGGACGGGTGGAGAAAGTTTTGAGAGGGTGTTCAAACATTTTAAGCATTTGGGACGGGGGGAGAATGTTTTGAGGGGGTGTTCAAACATTTTAACATACTTCGGACGGGTGGAGAAAGATTTCTGAGTGGGGTGTTATACATTTTAACGTAATTGGGACTGTTGGAGTTATTTTTGAGAGGGTGTTCGAACATTTTAACGTACATGGGACCGGTGGGGAGAGTTTTGACAGGGTGATCAAACATTTTAACGTTCTTGTGACGGGGGTAGAAAGTTTTGAGAGGGTGTTCAAACATTCTAACGCACTTTGGACTGGTGGAGAAAGTTTTGAGAGGGTGTTCAAACATTCTAACGCACTTTGGACTGGTGGAGAAAGTTTTGAGAGGGTGTTCAAACATTCTGACGCACTTTGGACGGCTGGAGAAAGTTTTGAGTGGGGGATAAAACATTTTAACTTACTTGGGACGGGTGGAGAAAGTTCTGAGTGGGGTTTTATACATTTTAACGTATTTCGGACTGATGGAGACAGTTTTGTGTGGGTGTTCAAACATTTTAACCAACTTGGGACGGGTGGAGACCGTTTGGAGAGGGGGATAAAACATTTTAACATTCCTGAGACCGGGGTAGAAAGTTCTGAGTGGGTGTTCAAACATTTTTACGTACTGGTGGCGGGTGGAGAAAGTTATGAGTAGCGGTTAAAACATTTTAACTTACTTGGGACGGGTGGAGAAAGTACTGAGACGGGGTTTAAACATTTCAACGCACTTGGGACGGGTGGAAAAAGTTTTGAGAGGGTGTTCAAACATTTTACCGTACTTGGGACGGGTGGGGAAAGTGTTGAGAGGGTGTTCAAATACTTTCACCTATTGGAGACGGGTGGAGAAAGTTTGGAGAGGGTGTTCAAACATTTTAACGCATTTGGGACGGGGGGAGAAAGTTTTGAGGGGGTGTTCAAACATTTTAACGCTCTATGGACTGGTGGAGAAATATTTGAGAGTTTGTTCATACATTTTAATGTGCTTCGGATCGGTGGAGATATTTTTGAGAGGATGTTTGAAACATTTTAACGTAATTGGGACGGGTGGAGAAGATTTGAGTGGCAGTTCAAACTTTTTACCGTATTGGGACGCGGGTAGAAAGATTTCCGTGGGGTGTTCAAACATTTTAATGTACTTGGGACGGCTGGAGAATGCTTTGAGAGGGGGTTCAAACATTTTAATGTACTTGGGACGGCTGGAGAATGTTTTGAGAGGGGGTTCAATCATTTTAATGTACTTGGGACGGATGTAGAAAGTTGTGAGAGGGTGTTCAAACATTTTAATGTACTTGGGACAGGTGGAGGAAGTTTTGAGAGGGTGTTCAAACGTTTTAACGTACTTGGGACGGTCGGAGAAAGTTTTGAGTGGGGGTTCAAATATTTCAACGTTCTTTGGACGGGTGGGGACAGTTTTAAAGGGTGTTCAAATATTTTACCGTACCTGGGACGACTGGAGAACGTTTTGACAGGGGGATAAAACATTTTAACATTCCTGGGACGGGTGTAGAAAGTTTTGAGAGGGTGTTCAAACATTTCAACGCACTTGGGACGGGTGGAAAGAGTTTTCAGAGGGTGAGCAAACATTGTAACGTACTTGGGACGGGTGGAGAAAGTTTTGAGTGGGGGCTCAAACATTTTAACGTAATTGGGACGGGTGGAGAACGTATTGAGTGGGTGTTCAAACATTTTAACGTACTCGGTACCGGTGGAGAAAGTTTTGAGTGCGTGAGCAAACATTTAAACGTTCTTGGGACGGGCGTAGAAAGTTTTGAGAGGGTGTTCAAACATTCTAACGCACTTTGGACTGGTGGAGAAAGTTTTGAGTGGGGGATAAAACATTTTAACTTACTTGGGACGGGTGGAGAAAGTTCTGAGTGGGGTTTTATACATTTTAACGTATTTCGGACTGATGGAGACAGTTTTGTGTGGGTGGTCAAACATTTTAACCAACTTGGGACGGGTGGAGACCGTTTGGAGAGGGGGATAAAACATTTTAACATTCCTGAGACCGGGGTAGAAAGTTCTGAGTGGGTGTTCAAACATTTTTACGTACTGGTGGCGGGTGGAGAAAGTTATGAGTAGCGGTTAAAACATTTTAACTTACTTGGGACGGGTGGAGAAAGTACTGAGTCGGGGTTTAAACATTTTAACGTTCTTGGGACGGTTGGAGAAAGTTTTGAGTGGGTGTTCAAACATTATGATGTACTTGGGACGGGTGGAGAAAGTTTTGAGAGGGTGTTCAAACATTTTGATTTACTTGGGACGGGTGGAGAAAGTTTTGAGAGGGTGTTCAAACATTTTAAGCATTTGGGACGGGGGGAGAAAGTTTTGAGGGGGTGTTAAAACATTTTAACATACTTGGGACGGGTGGAGAAAGATTTCTGAGTGGGGTGTTATACATTTTAACGTAATTGGGACTGTTGGAGTTATTTTTGAGAGGGTGTTCGAACATTTTAACGTACATGGGACCGGTGGGGAGAGTTTTGACAGGGTGATCAAACATTTTAACGTTCTTGTGACGGGGGTAGAAAGTTTTGAGAGGGTGTTCCAACATTCTAACGCACTTTGGACTGGTGGAGAAAGTTTTGAGAGGGTGTTCAAACATTCTAACGCACTTTGGACTGGTGGAGAAAGTTTTGAGAGGGTGTTCAAACATTCTGACGCACTTTGGACGGCTGGAGAAAGTTTTGAGTGGGGGATAAAACATTTTAACTTACTTGGGACGGGTGGAGAAAGTTCTGAGTGGGGTTTTATACATTTTAACGTATTTCGGACTGATGGAGACAGTTTTGTGTGGTTGTTCAAACATTTTAACCAACTTGGGACGGGTGGAGACCGTTTGGAGAGGGGGATAAAACATTTTAACATTCCTGAGACCGGGGTAGAAAGTTCTGAGTGGGTGTTCAAACATTTTTACGTACTGGTGGCGGGTGGAGAAAGTTATGAGTAGCGGTTAAAACATTTTAACTTACTTGGGACGGGTGGAGAAAGTACTGAGTCAGGGTTTAAACATTTTAACGTTCTTGGGACGGTTGGAGAAAGTTTTGAGTGGGTGTTCAAACATTATGATGTACTTGGGACGGGTGGAGAAAGTTTTGAGAGGGTGTTCAAACATTTTGATGTACTTGGGACGGGTGGAGAAAGTTTTGAGAGGGTGTTCAAATACTTTCACCTATTGGAGACGGGTGGAGAAAGTTTGGAGAGGGTGTTCAAACATTTTAACGCATTTGGGACGGGGGGAGAAAGTTTTGAGGGGGTGTTCAAACATTTTAACGCTCTATGGACTGGTGGAGAAATTTTTGAGAGTTTGTTCATACATTTTAATGTGCTTGGGATCGGTGGAGATATTTTTGAGAGGATGTTCGAAACATTTTAACGTAATTGGGACGCGTGGAGAAGATTTGAGTGGCACTTCAAACTTTTTACCGTATTGGGACGCGGGTAGAAAGATTTCCGTGGGGTGTTCAAACATTTTAATGTACTTGAGACGGCTGGAGAATGCTTTGAGAGGGGGTTCAAACATTTTAATATACTTGGGACGGATGGAGTATATTTTGAGAGGGTGTTCAAACATTTTAATGCGCTTGGGATGGGTGGAGATATTTTTGAGAGGGTGTTCAAACATTTTAATGTACTTGGGACGGCTGGAGAATGCTTTGAGAGGGGGTTCAAACATTTTAATGTACTTGGGACGACTGGAGAAAGTTTTCTGAGTGGGGTGTTATACATTTTAACGTAATTGGGACTGTTGGAGTTATTTTTGAGAGGGTGTTCGAACATTCTAACGTACATGGGACCGGTGGGGAGAGTTTTGACAGGGTGATCAAACATTTTAACGTTCTTGTGACGGGGATAGAAAGTTTTGAGAGGGTGTTCAAACATTCTAACGCACTTTGGACTGGTGGAGAAAGTTTTGAGAGGGTGTTCAAACATTCTGACGCACTTTGGACGGCTGGAGAAAGTTTTGAGTGGGGGATAAAACATTTTAACTTACTTGGGACGGGTGGAGAAAGTTCTGAGTGGGGTTTTATACATTTTAACGTATTTCGGACTGATGGAGACAGTTTTGTGTGGGTGTTCAAACATTTTAACCAACTTGGGACGGGTGGAGACCGTTTGGAGAGGGGGATAAAACATTTTAACATTCCTGAGACCGGGGTAGAAAGTTCTGAGTGGGTGTTCAAACATTTTTACGTACTGGTGGCGGGTGGAGAAAGTTATGAGTAGCGGTTAAAACATTTTAACTTACTTGGGACGGGTGGAGAAAGTACTGAGACGGGGTTTAAACATTTCAACGCACTTGGGACGGGTGGAAAAAGTTTTGAGAGGGTGTTCAAACATTTTACCGTACTTGGGACGGGTGGGGAAAGTGTTGAGAGGGTGTTCAAATACTTTCACCTATTGGAGACGGGTGGAGAAAGTTTGGAGAGGGTGTTCAAACATTTTAACGCATTTGGGACGGGGGGAGAAAGTTTTGAGGGGGTGTTCAAACATTTTAACGCTCTATGGACTGGTGGAGAAATATTTGAGAGTTTGTTCATACATTTTAATGTGCTTCGGATCGGTGGAGATATTTTTGAGAGGATGTTTGAAACATTTTAACGTAATTGGGACGGGTGGAGAAGATTTGAGTGGCAGTTCAAACTTTTTACCGTATTGGGACGCGGGTAGAAAGATTTCCGTGGGGTGTTCAAACATTTTAATGTACTTGGGACGGCTGGAGAATGCTTTGAGAGGGGGTTCAAACATTTTAATGTACTTGGGACGGCTGGAGAATGTTTTGAGAGGGGGTTCAATCATTTTAATGTACTTGGGACGGATGTAGAAAGTTGTGAGAGGGTGTTCAAACATTTTAATGTACTTGGGACAGGTGGAGGAAGTTTTGAGAGGGTGTTCAAACGTTTTAACGTACTTGGGACGGTCGGAGAAAGTTTTGAGTGGGGGTTCAAATATTTCAACGTTCTTTGGACGGGTGGGGACAGTTTTAAAGGGTGTTCAAATATTTTACCGTACCTGGGACGACTGGAGAACGTTTTGACAGGGGGATAAAACATTTTAACATTCCTGGGACGGGTGTAGAAAGTTTTGAGAGGGTGTTCAAACATTTCAACGCACTTGGGACGGGTGGAAAGAGTTTTCAGAGGGTGAGCAAACATTGTAACGTACTTGGGACGGGTGGAGAAAGTTTTGAGTGGGGGCTCAAACATTTTAACGTAATTGGGACGGGTGGAGAACGTATTGAGTGGGTGTTCAAACATTTTAACGTACTCGGTACCGGTGGAGAAAGTTTTGAGTGCGTGAGCAAACATTTAAACGTTCTTGGGACGGGCGTAGAAAGTTTTGAGAGGGTGTTCAAACATTCTAACGCACTTTGGACTGGTGGAGAAAGTTTTGAGTGGGGGATAAAACATTTTAACTTACTTGGGACGGGTGGAGAAAGTTCTGAGTGGGGTTTTATACATTTTAACGTATTTCGGACTGATGGAGACAGTTTTGTGTGGGTGGTCAAACATTTTAACCAACTTGGGACGGGTGGAGACCGTTTGGAGAGGGGGATAAAACATTTTAACATTCCTGAGACCGGGGTAGAAAGTTCTGAGTGGGTGTTCAAACATTTTTACGTACTGGTGGCGGGTGGAGAAAGTTATGAGTAGCGGTTAAAACATTTTAACTTACTTGGGACGGGTGGAGAAAGTACTGAGTCGGGGTTTAAACATTTTAACGTTCTTGGGACGGTTGGAGAAAGTTTTGAGTGGGTGTTCAAACATTATGATGTACTTGGGACGGGTGGAGAAAGTTTTGAGAGGGTGTTCAAACATTTTGATTTACTTGGGACGGGTGGAGAAAGTTTTGAGAGGGTGTTCAAACATTTTAAGCATTTGGGACGGGGGGAGAAAGTTTTGAGGGGGTGTTAAAACATTTTAACATACTTGGGACGGGTGGAGAAAGATTTCTGAGTGGGGTGTTATACATTTTAACGTAATTGGGACTGTTGGAGTTATTTTTGAGAGGGTGTTCGAACATTTTAACGTACATGGGACCGGTGGGGAGAGTTTTGACAGGGTGATCAAACATTTTAACGTTCTTGTGACGGGGGTAGAAAGTTTTGAGAGGGTGTTCCAACATTCTAACGCACTTTGGACTGGTGGAGAAAGTTTTGAGAGGGTGTTCAAACATTCTAACGCACTTTGGACTGGTGGAGAAAGTTTTGAGAGGGTGTTCAAACATTCTGACGCACTTTGGACGGCTGGAGAAAGTTTTGAGTGGGGGATAAAACATTTTAACTTACTTGGGACGGGTGGAGAAAGTTCTGAGTGGGGTTTTATACATTTTAACGTATTTCGGACTGATGGAGACAGTTTTGTGTGGTTGTTCAAACATTTTAACCAACTTGGGACGGGTGGAGACCGTTTGGAGAGGGGGATAAAACATTTTAACATTCCTGAGACCGGGGTAGAAAGTTCTGAGTGGGTGTTCAAACATTTTTACGTACTGGTGGCGGGTGGAGAAAGTTATGAGTAGCGGTTAAAACATTTTA
Organism: Hypanus sabinus; assembly: GCF_030144855.1. Taxonomy (NCBI): domain Eukaryota; kingdom Metazoa; phylum Chordata; class Chondrichthyes; order Myliobatiformes; family Dasyatidae; genus Hypanus; species Hypanus sabinus. Next base: position 396,008 of record NW_026780950.1, read on the forward strand.
ACTTACTTGGGACGGGTGGAGAAAGTACTGAGTCAGGGTTTAAACATTTTAACGTTCTTGGGACGGTTGGAGAAAGTTTTGAGTGGGTGTTCAAACATTATGATGTACTTGGGACGGGTGGAGAAAGTTTTGAGAGGGTGTTCAAACATTTTGATGTACTTGGGACGGGTGGAGAAAGTTTTGAGAGGGTGTTCAAATACTTTCACCTATTGGAGACGGGTGGAGAAAGTTTGGAGAGGGTGTTCAAACATTTTAACGCATTTGGGACGGGGGGAGAAAGTTTTGAGGGGGTGTTCAAACATTTTAACGCTCTATGGACTGGTGGAGAAATTTTTGAGAGTTTGTTCATACATTTTAATGTGCTTGGGATCGGTGGAGATATTTTTGAGAGGATGTTCGAAACATTTTAACGTAATTGGGACGCGTGGAGAAGATTTGAGTGGCACTTCAAACTTTTTACCGTATTGGGACGCGGGTAGAAAGATTTCCGTGGGGTGTTCAAACATTTTAATGTACTTGAGACGGCTGGAGAATGCTTTGAGAGGGGGTTCAAACATTTTAATATACTTGGGACGGATGGAGTATATTTTGAGAGGGTGTTCAAACATTTTAATGCGCTTGGGATGGGTGGAGATATTTTTGAGAGGGTGTTCAAACATTTTAATGTACTTGGGACGGCTGGAGAATGCTTTGAGAGGGGGTTCAAACATTTTAATGTACTTGGGACGACTGGAGAAAGTTTTCTGAGTGGGGTGTTATACATTTTAACGTAATTGGGACTGTTGGAGTTATTTTTGAGAGGGTGTTCGAACATTCTAACGTACATGGGACCGGTGGGGAGAGTTTTGACAGGGTGATCAAACATTTTAACGTTCTTGTGACGGGGATAGAAAGTTTTGAGAGGGTGTTCAAACATTCTAACGCACTTTGGACTGGTGGAGAAAGTTTTGAGAGGGTGTTCAAACATTCTGACGCACTTTGGACGGCTGGAGAAAGTTTTGAGTGGGGGATAAAACATTTTAACTTACTTGGGACGGGTGGAGAAAGTTCTGAGTGGGGTTTTATACATTTTAACGTATTTCGGACTGATGGAGACAGTTTTGTGTGGTTGTTCAAACATTTTAACCAACTTGGGACGGGTGGAGACCGTTTGGAGAGGGGGATAAAACATTTTAACATTCCTGAGACCGGGGTAGAAAGTTCTGAGTGGGTGTTCAAACATTTTTACGTACTGGTGGCGGGTGGAGAAAGTTATGAGTAGCGGTTAAAACATTTTAACTTACTTGGGAGGGGTGGAGAAAGTACTGAGTCGGGGTTTAAACATTTCAACGCACTTGGGACGGGTGGAAAAAGTTTTGAGAGGGTGTTCAAACATTTTACCGTACTTGGGACGGGTGGGGAAAGTGTTGAGAGGGTGTTCAAATACTTTCACCTATTGGAGACGGGTGGAGAAAGTTTGGAGAGGGTGTTCAAACATTTTAACGCATTTGGGACGGGGGGAGAAAGTTTTGAGGGGGTGTTCAAACATTTTAACGCTCTATGGACTGGTGGAGAAATTTTTGAGAGTTTGTTCATACATTTTAATGTGCTTGGGATCGGTGGAGATATTTTTGAGAGGATATTCGAAACATTTTAACGTAATTGGGACGCGTGGAGAAGATTTGAGTGGCACTTCAAACTTTTTACCGTATTGGGACGCGGGTAGAAAGATTTCCGTGGGGTGTTCAAACATTTTAATGTACTTGAGACGGCTGGAGAATGCTTTGAGAGGGGGTTCAAACATTTTAATATACTTGGGACGGATGGAGAATATTTTGAGAGGGTGTTCAAACATTTTAATGCGCTTGGGATGGGTGGAGATATTTTTGAGAGGGTGTTCAAACATTTTAATGTACTTGGGACGGCTGGAGAATGCTTTGAGAGGGGGTTCAAACATTTTAATGTACTTGGGACGGCTGGAGAATGCTTTGAGAGGGGGTTCAAACATTTTAATGTACTTGGGACGGCTGGAGAATGTTTTGAGAGGGTGTTCAAACATTTTAATGTGCTTGGGATGGGTGGAGATATATTTGAGAGGGTGTTCAAACATTTTAATGTTATTGGGACGGGTGGAGATATTTTTGAGATGGTGTTCAAACATTTTAATGTAATTGGAAGGGTGGAGATATTTTTGAGAGGGTGTTCGAAACATTTTAGCGTAATTGTGACGGGTGGAGAAGTTTTGAGTGGCAGCTCAAACTTTTTACCGTATTCGGACGCGGGTAGAAAGTTTTCCGTGGGGTGTTCAAACATTTTATTGTACTTGGGACGGGTGGAGAATGTTTTGAGAGGGTGATCAAACAGTTTAACGTTCTTGTGACAGCTGGAGAAAGTTTTGAGAGGGTGTTCAATCATTTTAACGTTCTTCGGACGGGTGGGGACAGTTTTAGAGGGTGTTCACACATTTGAACGTACATGGGACGACTGGGGAACGTTTTTACAGGGGGATAAAACATTTTAACATTCTTGGGAAGGGTGGCGAAAGTTTTGAGAGGGTGTTCAAATATTTTAAAATTCGTCGGACGGGTGGAGAAAGTTTTGAGAGGGTGTTCAAACATTTTAACGCATTTGGGACGGGGGGAGAAAGTTTTGAGGGGGTGTTCAAACATTTTAACGCTCTATGGACTGGTGGAGAAATATTTGAGAGTTTGTTCATACATTTTAATGTGCTTCGGATCGGTGGAGATATTTTTGAGAGGATGTTCGAAACATTTTAACGTAATTGGGACGCGTGGAGAAGATTTGAGTGGCACTTCAAACTTTTTACCGTATTGGGACGCGGGTAGAAAGATTTCCGTGGGGTGTTCAAACATTTTAATGTACTTGAGACGGCTGGAGAATGCTTTGAGAGGGGGTTCAAACATTTTAATATACTTGGGACGGATGGAGAATATTTTGAGAGGGTGTTCAAACATTTTAATGCGCTTGGGATGGGTGGAGATATTTTTGAGAGGGTGTTCAAACATTTTAATGTACTTGGGACGGCTGGAGAATGCTTTGAGAGGGGGTTCAAACATTTTAATGTACTTGGGACGGCTGGAGAATGCTTTGAGAGGGGGTTCAAACATTTTAATGTACTTGGGACGGCTGGAGAATGTTTTGAGAGGGTGTTCAAACATTTTTATGTGCTTGGGATGGGTGGAGATATATTTGAGAGGGTGTTCAAACATTTTAATGTTATTGGGACGGGTGGAGATATTTTTGAGATGGTGTTCAAACATTTTAATGTAATTGGAAGGGTGGAGATATTTTTGAGAGGGTGTTCGAAACATTTTAGCGTAATTGTGACGGGTGGAGAAGTTTTGAGTGGCAGCTCAAACTTTTTACCGTATTCGGACGCGGGTAGAAAGTTTTCCGTGGGGTGTTCAAACATTTTATTGTACTTGGGACGGGTGGAGAATGTTTTGAGAGGGTGATCAAACAGTTTAACGTTCTTGTGACAGCTGGAGAAAGTTTTGAGAGGGTGTTCAATCATTTTAACGTTCTTCGGACGGGTGGGGACAGTTTTAGAGGGTGTTCAAACATTTGAACGTACATGGGACGACTGGAGAACGTTTTTACAGGGGGATAAAACATTTTAACATTCTTGGGAAGGGTGGAGAAAGTTTTGAGAGGGTGTTCAAATATTTTAAAATTCGTGGGACGGGTGGAGAAAGTTTTGAGAGGGTGTTCAAACATTTTAACGCATTTGGGACGGGGGGAGAAAGTTTTGAGGGGGTGTTCAAACATTTTAACGCTCTATGGACTGGTGGAGAAATATTTGAGAGTTTGTTCATACATTTTAATGTGCTTCGGATCGGTGGAGATATTTTTGAGAGGATGTTAGAAACATTTTAACGTAATTGGGACGGGTGGAGAAGATTTGAGTTGCAGTTCAAACTTTTTACCGTATTGGGACGCGGGTAGAAAGTTTTCCGTGGGGTGTTCAAACATTTTAATGTACTTGGGAAGGCTGGAGAATGCTTTGAGAGGGGGTTCAAACATTTTAATGTACTTGGGACGGCTGGAGAATGTTTTGAGAGGGGGTTCAATCATTTTAATGTACTTGGGACGGATGTAGAAAGTTGTGAGAGGTGTTCAAACAATTTAACGTTCTTGGGACAGGAGGAGGAAGTTTTGAGAGGGTGTTCAAACATTTTAACATACTTGGGACGGTCGGAGAAAGTGTTGAGTGGGGGTTCAAATATTTCAACGTTCTTTGGACGGGTGGGGACAGTTTTAAAGGGTGTTCAAACATTTTACCGTACCTGGGACGACTGGAGAACGTTTTGACAGGGGGATAAAACATTTTAACATTCCTGGGACGGGTGTAGAAAGATTTGAGAGGGGTTCAAACATTTCAACGCACTTGGGACGGGTGGAAAGAGTTTTCAGAGGGTGAGCAAACATTGTAACGCACTTGGGACGGGTGGAGAAAGTTTTGAGTGGGGGCTCAAACATTTTAACGTAATTGGGACGGGTGGAGAACGTATTGAGTGGGTGTTCAAACATTTTAACGTACTCGGGACCGGTGGAGAAAGTTTTGAGTGCGTGCGCAAACATTTAAACGTTCTTGGGACGGGTGTAGAAAGTTTTGAGAGGGTGTTCATACATTTTAATGTACTAGGGACGGGTGTAGAAAGTTTCGAGTGGGTGTCAAACATTTTACCGTACTTGGGACGGGTGGAGAAAGTGTTGAGAGGGTGTTCAAATATTTTCACCCACTGGAGACGGGTGGAGAAACTTTTGAGAGGGTGTCCAAACATTTAAACGCATTTGGGACGGGGGGAGAAAGTTTTGAGGGGGTGTTCAAACATTTTAATGTACTTGGGACGGTTGGAGAAAGTTTTGAGTGGGTGTTCATACATTTTACCGTACTTGGGACGGGTGGAGAAAGTTTTGAGAGGGTGTTCAAACATTTTAAGCATTTGGGACGGGGGGAGAAAGTTTTGAGTGGGGGCTCAAACATTTTAACGTAATTGGGACGGGTGGAGAACGTATTGAGTGGGTGTTCAAACATTTTAACGTACTCGGTACCGGTGGAGAAAGTTTTGAGTGAGTGAGCAAACATTTAAACGTTCTTGGGACGGGCGTAGAAAGTTTTGAGAGGGTGTTCAAACATTTTAATGTACTAGGGACGGGTGTGGTAAGTTTCGAGTGGGTGTCAAACATTTTACCGTACTTGGGACGGGTGGAGAAAGTGTTGAGAGGGTGTTCAAATATTTTCACCCACTGGAGACGGGTGGAGAAAATTTTGAGAGGGTGTTCAAACAATTAAACGCATTTGGGACGGGGGGAGAAAGTTTTGAGGGGGTGTTCAAACATTTTAATGTACTTGGGACGGTTGGAGAAAGTTTTGAGTGGGTGTTCATACATTTTACCGTACTTGGGACGGGTGGAGAAAGTTTTGAGAGGGTGTTCAAACATTTTAACGCATTTGGGACGGGGGGAGAAAGTTTTGAGGGGGTGTTCAAACATTTTAACGCTCTATGGACTGGTGGAGAAATATTTGAGAGTTTGTTCATACATTTTAATGTGCTTCGGATCGGTGGAGATATTTTTGAGAGGATGTTTGAAACATTTTAACGTAATTGGGACGGGAGGAGAAGATTTGAGTGGGAGTTCAAACTTTTTACCGTATTGGGACGCGGGTAGAAAGTTTTCCGTGGGGTGTTCAAACATTTTAATGTACTTGGGACGGCTGGAGAATGTTTTGAGAGGGGGTTCAATCATTTTAATGTACTTGGGACGGATGTAGAAAGTTGTGAGAGGGTGTTCAAACAATTTAACGTTCTTGGGACAGGTGGAGGAAGTTTTGAGAGGGTGTTCAAACATTTTAACGTACTTGGGACGGTCGGAGAAAGTGTTGAGTGGGGGTTCAAATATTTCAACGTTCTTTGGACGGGTGGGGACAGTTTTAAAGGGTGTTCAAACATTTTACCGTACCTGGGACGACTCGAGAACGTTTTGACAGGGGGATAAAACATTTTAACATTCCTGGGACGGGTGTAGAAAGTTTTGAGAGGGTGTTCAAACATTTCAACGCACTTGGGACGGGTGGAAAGAGTTTTCAGAGGGTGAGCAAACATTTAAACGTTCTTGGGACGGGCGTAGAAAGTTTTGAGAGGGTGTTCAAACATTTTAATGTACTCGGGACGGGTGTAGAAAGTTTCGAGTGGGTGTCAAACATTTTACCGTACTTGGGACGGGTGGAGAAAGTGTTGAGAGGGTGTTCAAATATTTTCACCCACTGGAGACGGGTGGAGAAACTTTTGAGAGGGTGTTCAAACAATTAATCGCATTTGGGACGGGGGGAGAAAGTTTTGAGGGGGTGTTCAAACATTTTAATGTACTTGGGACGGTTGGAGAAAGTTTTGAGTGGGTGTTCATACATTTTACCGTACTTGGGACGGGTGGAGAAAGTTTTGAGAGGGTGTTCAAAAATTTTAAGCATTTGGGACGGGGGGAGAAAGTTTTGAGTGGGGGCTCAAACATTTTAACGTAATGGGAACGGGTGGAGAACGTATTGAGTGGGTGTTCAAACATTTTAACGTACTCGGTACCGGTGGAGAAAGTTTTGAGTGCGTGAGCAAACATTTAAACGTTCTTGGGACGGGCCTAGAAAGTTTTGAGAGGGTGTTCAAACATTTTAATGTACTAGGGACGGGTGTGGTAAGTTTCGAGTGGGTGTCAAATATTTTACCGTACTTGGGACGGGTGGAGAAAGTGTTGAGAGGGTGTTCAAATATTTTCACCCACTGGAGACGGGTGGAGAAAATTTTGAGAGGGTGTTCAAACAATTAAACGCATTTGGGACGGGGGGAGAAAGTTTTGAGGGGGTGTTCAAACATTTTAATGTACTTGGGACGGTTGGTGAAAGTTTTGAGTGGGTATTCATACATTTTACCGTACTTGGGACGGGTGGAGAAAGTTTTGAGAGGGTGTTCAAACATTTTAAGCATTTGGGACGGGGGGAGAAACTTTTGAGGGGGTGTTCAAACATTTTAACGCTCTATGGACTGGTGGAGAAATATTTGAGAGTTTGTTCATACATTTCAATGTGCTTGGGATCGGTGGAGATATTTTTGAGAGGATGTTCGAAACATTTTAACGTAATTGGGACGGGTGGAGAAGATTTGAGTGGCAGTTCAAACTTTTTACCGTATTGGGACGCGGGTAGAAAGTTTTCCGTGGGGTGTTCAAACATTTTAATGTACTTGGGACGTCTGGAGAATGCTTTGAGAGGGGGTTCAAACATTTTAATGTACTTGGGACGGCTGGAGAATGTTTTGAGAGGGAGTTCAATCATTTTAATGTACTTGGGACGGATGTAGAAAGTTGTGAGAGGGTGTTCAAACAATTTAACGTTCTTGGGACAGGTGGAGTAAGTTTTGAGAGGGTGTTCAAACATTGTAACGTACTTGGGACGGTCGGAGAAAGTTTTGAGTGGGGGTTCAAATATTTCAACGTTCTTTGGACGGGTGGGGACAGTTGTAAAGGGTGTTCAAACATTTTACCGTACCTGGGACGAATGGAGAACGTTTTGACAGGGGGATAAAACATTTTAACATTCCTGGGACGGGTGTAGAAAGTTTTGAGAGGGTGTTCAAACATTTCAACGCACTTGGGACGGGTGGAAAGAGTTTTCAGAGGGTGAGCAAACATTGTAACGTACTTGGGACGGGTGGAGAAAGTTTTGAGTGGGGGCTCAAACATTTTAACGTAATTGGGACGGGTGGAGAACGTATTGAGTGGGTGTTCAAACATTTTAACGTACTCGGTACCGGTGGAGAAAGTTTTGAGTGCGTGAGCAAACATTTAAACGTTCTTGGGACGGGCGTAGAAAGTTTTGAGAGGGTGTTCAAACATTTTAATGTACTTGGGACGGTTGGAGAAAGTTTTGAGTGGGTGTTCATACATTTCACCGTACTTGGGACGGGTGGAGAAAGTTTTGAGAGGGTGTTCAAACATTTTAAGCATTTGGGACGGGGGGAGAAAGTTTTGAGTGGGGGCTCAAACATTTTAACGTAATTGGGACGGGTGGAGAACGTATTGAGTGGGTGTTCAAACATTTTAACGTACTCGGTACCGGTGGAGAAAGTTTTGAGTGCGTGAGCAAACATTTAAACGTACTTGGGACGGGCGTAGAAAGTTTTGAGAGGGTGTTCAAACATTTTAATGTACTAGGGACGGGTGTAGAAAGTTTCGAGTGGGTGTCAAACATTTTACCGTACTTGGGACGGGTGGAGAAAGTGTTGAGAGGGTGTTCAAATATTTTCACCCACTGGAGACGGGTGGAGAAACTTTTGAGAGGGTGTTCAAACAATTAAACGCATTTGGGACGGGGGGAGAAAGTTTTGAGGGGGTGTTCAAACATTTTAATGTACTTGGGACGGTTGGAGAAAGTTTTGAGTGGGTGTTCATACATTTTACCGTACTTGGGACGGGTGGAGAAAGTTTTGAGAGGGTGTTCAAACATTTTAAGCATTTGGGACGGGGGGAGAAAGTTTTGAGGGGTTGTTCAAACATTTTAACGCTCAATGGACTGGTGGAGAAATCTTTGAGAGTTTGTTCATACATTTTAATGTGCTTGGGATCGGTGGAGATATTTTTGAGAGGATGTTCGAAACATTTTAACGTAATTGGGACGCGTGGAGAAGATTTGAGTGGCAGTTCAAACTTTTTACCGTATTGTGGCGAGGGTAGAAAGTTTTCCGTGGGGTGTTCAAACATTTTAATGTACTTGGGACGGCTGGAGAATGCTTTGAGAGGGGGTTCAAACATTTTAATGTACTTGGGACGGCTGGAGAATGTTTTGAGAGGGTGTTCAAACATTTTAATGTGCTTGGGATGGGTGGAGATATTTTTGAGAGGGTGTTCAAACATTTTAATGTAATTGGGAAGGGTGGAGATATTTTTGAGAGGGTGTTCGAAACATTTTAGCGTAATTGGGACGGGTGGAGAAGTTTTGAGTGGCAGCTCAAACTTTTTACCGTATTCGGACGCGGGTAGAAAGTTTTCCGTGGGGTTTTCAGACATTTTAATGTACTAGGGACGGGGTGGAGAATGTTTTGAGAGGGTGAGCAAATAATTTAACGTTCTTGGGACAGCTGGAGAAAGTTTTGAGTGGGTGTTCAAATATTTTAATGTACCTGGTACGGTTGGAGAAAGTTTTGAGAGGGTGTTCAAACATTTTAACGTTCTTCGGACGGGTGGGGACAGTTTTAGAGGGTGTTCAAACATTTTAACGTACATGGGACGAATGGAGAACGTTTTGCCAGGGGGATAAAACATTTTAACATTCTTGGGACGGGTGGAGAAAGTTTTGAGAGGGTGTTCAAATATTTTAACATTCTTGGGACGGGTGGAGAAAGTTCTGAGAGGGTGTTCAAATATTTTAACATTCTTGGGACGGGTGGAGAAAGTTTTGAGAGGGTGTTCAAACATTTTAACGCATTTGGGACGGGGGGAGAAAGTTTTGAGGGGGTGTTCAAACATTTTAACGCTCTATGGACTGGTGGAGAAATATTTGAGAGTTTGTTCATACATTTAAATGTGCTTCGGATCGGTGGAGATATTTTTGAGAGGATGTTTGAAACATTTTAACGTAATTGGGACGGGTGGAGAAGATTTGAGTGGCAGTTCAAACTTTTTACCGTATTGGGACGCGGGTAGAAAGTTTTCCGTGGGGTGTTCAAACATTTTAATGTACTTGGGACGGCTGGAGAATGCTTTGAGAGGGGGTTCAAACATTTTAATGTACTTGGGACGGCTGGAGAATGTTTTGAGAGGGAGTTCAATCATTTTAATGTACTTGGGACGGATGTAGAAAGTTGTGAGAGGGTGTTCAAACAATCTAACGTTCTTGGGACAGGTGGAGGAAGTTTTGAGAGGGTGTTCAAACATTTTAACGTACTTGGGACGGTCGGAGAAAGTGTTGAGTGGGGTTCAAATATTTCAACGTTCTTTGGACGGGTGGGGACAGTTTTAAAGGGTGTTCAAACATTTTACCGTACCTGGGACGACTGGAGAACGTTTTGACAGGGGGATAAAACATTTTAACATTCCTGGGACGGGTGTAGAAAGATTTGAGAGGGTGTTCAAACATTTCAACGCACTTGGGACGGGTGGAAAGAGTTTTCAGAGGGTGAGCAAACATTGTAACGTACTTGGGACGGGTGGAGAAAGTTTTGAGTGGGGGTTCAAACATTTTAACGTTCTTTGGACGGGTGGGGACAGTTTTAGAGGGTGTTCAAACATTTGAACGTACATGGGACGAATGGAGAACGTTTTTACAGGGGGATAAAACATTTTAACATTCTTGGGACGGGTGTAGAAAGTTTTGAGAGGGTGTTCAAATATTTTAACATTCTTGGGACGGGTGGAGAAAGTTTTGAGAGGGTGTTCAAACATTTTAACGCATTTGGGACGGGGGGAGAAAGTTTTGAGGGGGTGTTCAAACATTTTAACGCTCTATGGACTGGTGGAGAAATATTTGAGAGTTTGTTCATACATTTTAATGTGCTTGGGATCGGTGGAGATATTTTTGAGAGGATGTTAGAAACATTTTAACGTAATTGGGACGGGTGGAGAAGATTTGAGTGGCAGTTCAAACTTTTTACCGTATTGGGACGCGGGTAGAAAGTTTTCCGTGGGGTGTTCAAACATTTTAATGTACTTCGGACGGCTGGAGAATGCTTTGAGGGGGGTTCAAACATTTTAATGTACTTGGGACGGTTGGAGAAAGTTTTGAGTGGGTGTTCATACATTTTACCGTACTTGGGACGGGTGGAGAAAGTTTTGAGAGGGTGTTCAAACATTTTAAGCATTTGGGACGGGGGGAGAAAGTTTTGAGTGGGGGCTCAAACATTTTAACGTAATTGGGACGGGTGGAGAACGTATTGAGTGGGTGTTCAAACATTTTAACGTACTCGGTACCGGTGGAGAAAGTTTTGAGTGCGTGAGCAAACATTTAAACGTTCTTGGGACGGGTGTAGAAAGTTTTGAGAGGGTGTTCAAACATTGTAATGTACTAGGGACGGGTGTAGAAAGTTTCGAGTGGGTGTCAAACATTTTACCGTACTTGGGACGGGTGGAGAAAGTGTTGAGAGGGTGTTCAAATATTTTCACCCACTGGAGACGGGTGGAGAAACTTTTGAGAGGGTGTTCAAACAATTAAACGCATTTGGGACGGGGGGAGAAAGTTTTGAGTGGGTGTTCATACATTTTACCGTACTTGGGACGGGTGGAGAAAGTTTTGAGAGGGTGTTCAAACATTTTAAGCATTTGGGACGGGGGGAGAAAGTTTTGAGGGGGTGTTCAAACATTTTAACTCTCTATGGACTGGTGGAGCAATATTTGAGAGTTTGTTCATACATTTTAATGTGCTTGGGATCGGTGGAGATATTTTTGAGAGGATGTTCGAAACATTTTAACGTAATTGGGACGCGTGGAGAATATTTGAGTGGCAGTTCAAACTTTTTACCGTATTGTGGCGAGGGTAGAAAGTTTTCCCTGGGGTGTTCAAACATTTTAATGTACTTGGGACGGCTGGAGAATGCTTTGAGAGGGGGTTCAAACATTTTAATGTACTTGGGACGGCTGGAGAATGTTTTGAGAGGGTGTTCAAACATTTTAATGTGCTTGGGATGGGTGGAGATATTTTTGAGAGGGTGTTCAAACATTTTAATGTAATTGGGACGGGTGGAGTTATTTTTGAGAGGCTGTTCGAAACATTTTAATGTTATTGGGACGGGTGGAGATATTTTTGAGATGGTGTTCAAACATTTTAATGTAATTGGGAAGGGTGGAGATATTTTTGAGAGGGTGTTCGAAACATTTTAGCGTAATTGGGACGGGTGGAGAAGTTTTCAGTGGCAGCTCAAAATTTTTACCGTATTCGGACGCGGGTAGAAAGTTTTCCGTGGGGTGTTCAAACATTTTAATGTACTTGGGACGGGTGGAGAATGTTTTGAGAGGGTGATCAAACAATTTAACGTTCTTGTGACAGCTGGAGAAAGTTTTGAGAGGGTGTTCAAACATTTTAACGTTCTTCGGACGGGTGGGGACGGTTTTAGAGGGTGTTCAAACATTTTAACGTACATGGGACGAATGGAGAACGTTTTGCCAGGGGGATAAAACATTTTAACATTCTTGGGACGGGTGGAGAAAGTTCTGAGAGGGTGTTCAAACATTTTAACGCATTTGGGACGGTGGGAGAAAGTTTTGAGAGGGTGTTCAAACATTTTAACGCTCTATGGACTGGTGGAGAAATATTTGAGAGTTTGTTCATACATTTTAATGTGCTTGGGATCGGTGGAGATATTTTTGAGAGGATGTTTGAAACATTTTAACGTAATTGGGACGGGTGGAGAAGATTTGAGTGGCAGTTCAAACTTTTTACCGTTTTGGGACGCGGGGAGAAAGTTTTCCGTGGGGTGTTCAAACATTTTAATGTACTTGGGACGGCTGGAGAATGCTTTGAGAGGGGTTTCAAACATTTTAATGTACTTGGGACGACTGGAGAAAGTTTTCTGAGTGGGGTGTTATACATTTTAACGTAATTGGGACTGTTGGAGTTATTTTTGAGAGGGTGTTCGAACATTCTAACGTACATGGGACCGGTGGGGAGAGTTTTGACAGGGTGATCAAACATTTTAACGTTCTTGTGACGGGGGTAGAAAGTTTTGAGAGGGCTTTCAAACATTCTAACGCACTTTGGACTGGTGGAGAAAGTTTTGAGTGGGGGATAAAACATTTTAACTTACTTGGGACGGGTGGAGAAAGTTCTAAGTGGGGTTTTATACATTTTAACGTATTTCGGACTGATGGAGACAGTTTTGTGTGGGTGTTCAAACATTTTAACCAACTTGGGACGGGTGGAGACCGTTTGGAGAGGGGGATAAAACATTTTAACATTCCTGAGACCGGGGTAGAAAGTTCTGAGTTGTGTGTTCAAACATTTTAACTTACTTGGGACGGGTGGAGAAAGTACTGAGTCAGGGTTTAAACATTTTAACGTTCTTGGGACGGTTGGAGAAAGTTTTGAGTGGGTGTTCAAACATTATGATGTACTTGGGACGGGTGGAGAAAGTTTTGAGAGGGTGTTCAAACATTTTAAGCATTTGGGACGGGGGGAGAAAGTTTTGAGGGGGTGTTCAAACATTTTAACATACTTGGGACGGGTGGAGAAAGATTTCTGAGTGGGGTGTTATACATTTTAACGTAATTGGGACTGTTGGAGTTATTTTTGACAGGGTGATCAAACATTTTAACGTTCTTGTGACGGGGATAGAAAGTTTTGAGAGGGTGTTCAAACATTCTAACGCACTTTGGACTGGTGGAGAAAGTTTTGAGAGGGTGTTCAAACATTCTAACGCACTTTGGACGGCTGGAGAAAGTTTTGAGTGGGGGATAAAACATTTTAACTTACTTGGGACGGGTGGAAAAAGTTCTGAGTGGGGTTTTATACATTTTAACGTAATTCGGACTGATGGAGACAGTTTTGTGTGGGTGTTCAAACATTTTAACCAACTTGGGACGGGTGGAGACCGTTTGGAGAGGGGGATAAAACATTTTAACATTCCTGAGACCGGGGTAGAAAGTTCTGAGTGGGTGTTCAAACATTTTTACGTACTGTTGGCGGGTGGAGAAAGTTATGAGTAGCGGTTAAAACATTTTAACTTACTTGGGACGGGTGGAGAAAGTACTGAGTCAGGGTTTAAACATTTTAACGTTCTTGGGACGGTTGGAGAAAGTTTTGAGTGGGTGTTCAAACATTATGATGTACTTGGGACGGGTGGAGAAAGTTTTGAGAGGGTGTTCAAACATTTTGATGTACTTGGGACGGGTGGAGAAAGTTTTGAGAGGGTGTTCAAACATTTTAAGCATTTGGGACGGGGGGAGAGAGTTTTGAGGGGGTGTTCAAACATTTTAACGCTCTATGGACTGGTGGAGAAATATTTGAGAGTTTGTTCATACATTTTAATGTGCTTGGGATCGGTGGAGATATTTTTGAGAGGATGTTCGAAACATTTTAACGTAATTGGGACGCGTGGAGAAGATTTGAGTGGCAGTTCAAACTTTTTACCGTATTGGGGCGCGGGTAGAAAGTTTTCCGTGGGGTGTTCAAACATTTTAATGTACTTGGGACGGCTGGAGAATGCTTTGAGAGGGGGTTCAAACATTTTAATGTACTTGGGACGGCTGGAGAATGTTTTGAGAGGGTGTTCAAACATTTTAAGGTGCTTGGGATGGGTGGAGATATTTTTGAGAGGGTGTTCAAACATTTTAATGTACTTCGGACGGCTGGAGAATGTTTTGAGAGGGGGTTCAAACATTTTAATGTACTTGGGACGGCTGGAGAATGCTTTGAGAGGGGGTTCAAACATTTTAATGTACTTGGGACGGCTGGAGAATGTTTTGAGAGGGTGTTCAAACATTTTAATGTGCTTGGAATGGGTGGAGATATATTTGAGAGGGTGTTCAAACATTTTAATGTTATTGGGACGGGTGGAGTTATTTTTGAGAGGGTGTTCGAAACATTTTAATGTTATTGGGACGGGTGGAGATATTTTTGAGATGGTGTTCAAACATTTTAATGTAATTGGGAAGGGTGGAGATATTTTTGAGAGGGTGTTCGAAACATTTTAGCGTAATTGGGACGGGTGGAGAAGTTTTGAGTGGCAGCTCAAACTTTTTACCGTATTCGGACGCGGGTAGAAAGTTGTCCGTGGGGTGTTCAAACATTTTAATGTACTTGGGACGGGTGGTGAATGTTTTGAGAGGGTGATCAAACAATTTAACGTTCTTGTGACAGCTGGAGAAAGTTTTGAGTGGGGGTTCAAACATTTTAACGTTCTTTGGACGGGTGGGGACAGTTTTATAGGGTGTCCAAACATTTGAACGTACATGGGACGAATGGAGAACGTTTTTACAGGGGGATAAAACATTTTAACATTCTTGGGACGGGTGTAGAAAGTTTTGAGAGGGTGTTCAAATATTTTAACATTCTTCGGACGGGTGGAGAAAGTTTTGAGAGGGTGTTCAAACATTTTAACGCATTTGGGACGGGGGGAGAAAGTTTTGAGGGGGTGTTCAAACATTTTAACGCTCTATGGACTGGTGGAGAAATATTTGAGAGTTTGTTCATACATTTTAATGTGCTTGGGATCGGTGGAGATATTTTTGAGAGGATGTTAGAAACATTTTAACGTAATTGGGACGGGTGGAGAGGATTTGAGTGGCAGTTCAAACTTTTTACCGTATTGGGACGCGGGTAGAAAGTTTTCCGTGGGGTGTTCAAACATTTTAATGTACTTGGGACGGCTGGAGAATGCTTTGAGAGGGGGTTCAAACATTTTAATGTACTTCGGACGGCTGGAGAATGCTTTGAGGGGGGTTCAAACATTTTAATGTACTTGGGACGGTTGGAGAAAGTTTTGAGTGGGTGTTCATACATTTTACCGTACTTGGGACGGGTGGAGAAAGTTTTGAGAGGGTGTTCAAACATTTTAAGCATTTGGGACGGGGGGAGAAAGTTTTGAGTGGGGTCTCAAACATTTTAACGTAATTGGGACGGGTGGAGAACGTATTGAGTGGGTGTTCAAACATTTTAACGTACTCGGTACCGGTGGAGAAAGTTTTGAGTGCGTGCGCAAACATTTAAACGTTCTTGGGACGGGCGTAGAAAGTTTTGAGAGGGTGTTCAAACATTTTAATGTACTAGGGACGGGTGTAGAAAGTTTCGAGTGGGTGTCAAACATTTTACCGTACTTGGGACGGGTGGAGAAAGTGTTGAGAGGGTGTTCAAATATTTTCACCCACTGGAGACGGGTGGAGAAACTTTTGAGAGGGTGTTCAAACAATTAAACGCATTTGGGACTGGGGGAGAAAGTTTTGAGAGGGTGTTCATACGTTTTACCGTACTTGGGACGGGTGGAGAAAGTTTTGAGAGGGTGTTCAAACATTTTAAGCATTTGGGACGGGGGGAGAACGTTTTGAGGGGGTGTTCAAACATTTTAACGCTCTATGGACTGGTGGAGAAATATTTGAGAGTTTGTTCATACATTTTAATGTGCTTGGGATCGGTGGAGATATTTTTGAGAGGATGTTCGAAACATTTTAACGTAATTGGGACGCGTGGAGAATATTTGAGTGGCAGTTCAAACTTTTTACCGTATTGTGGCGCGGGTAGAAAGTTTTCCGTGGGGTGTTCAAACATTTTAATGTACTTGGGACGGCTGGAGAATGCTTTGAGAGGGGGTTCCAACATTTTAATGTACTTGGGACGGCTGGAGAATGTTTTGAGAGGGTGTTCAAACATTTTAATGTGCTTGGGATGGGTGGAGATATTTTTGAGAGGGTGTTCAAACATTTTAATGTAATTGGGACGGGTGGAGTTATTTTTGAGAGGGTGTTCGAAACATTTTAATGTTATTGGGACGGGTGGAGATATTTTTGAGATGGTGTTCAAACATTTTAATGTAATTGGGAAGGGTGGAGATATTTTTGAGAGGGTGTTCGAAACATTTTAGCGTAATTGGGACGGGTGGAGAAGTTTTGAGTGGCAGCTCAAACTTTTTACCGTATTCGGACGCGGGTAGAAAGTTTTCCGTGGGGTGTTCAAACATTTTAATGTACTTGGGACGGGTGGAGAATGTTTTGAGAGGGTGATCAAACAATTTAACGTTCTTGTGACAGCTGGAGAAAGTTTTGAGATGGTGTTCAAACATTTTAACGTTCTTCGGACGGGTGGGGACAGTTTTAGAGGGTGTTCAAACATTTTAACGTACATGGGACGAATGGAGAACGTTTTGCCAGGGGGATAAAACATTTTAACATTCTTGGGACGGGTGGAGAAAGTTCTGAGAGGGTGTTCAAACATTTTAACGCATTTGGGACGGGGGGAGAAAGTTTTGAGGGGGTATTCAAACATTTTAACGCTCTATGGACTGGTGGAGAAATATTTGAGAGTTTGTTCATACATTTTAATGTGCTTGGGATCGGTGGAGATATTTTTGAGAGGATGTTTGAAACATTTTAACGTAATTGGGACGGGTGGAGAAGATTTGAGTGGCAGTTCAAACTTTTTACCGTATTGGGACGCGGGGAGAAAGTTTTCCGTGGGGTGTTCAAACATTTTAATGTACTTGGGACGGCTGGAGAATGCTTTGAGAGGGGTTTCAAACATTTTCATGTACTTGGGACGACTGGAGAAAGTTTTCTGAGTGGGGTGTTATACATTTTAACGTAATTGGGACTGTTGGAGTTATTTTTGAGAGGGTGTTCGAACATTCTAACGTACATGGGACCGGTGGGGAGAGTTTTGACAGGGTGATCAAACATTTTAACGTTCTTGTGACGGGGGTAGAAAGTTTTGAGAGGGCGTTCAAACATTCTAACGCACTTTGGACGGGTGGAGAAAGATTTGAGAGGGTGTTCAAACATTCTAACGCACTTTGGACGGGTGGAGAAAGTTTTGAGTGGGGGATAAAACATTTTAACTTACTTGGGACGGGTGGAGAAATTTCTAAGTGGGGGTTTATACATTTTAACGTATTTCGGACTGATGGAGACAGTTTTGTGTGGGTGTTCAAACATTTTAACCAACTTGGGACGGGTGGAGACCGTTTGGAGAGGGGGATAAAACATTTTAACATTCCTGAGACCGGGGTAGAAAGTTCTGAGTTGGGTGTTCAAACATTTTTACGTACTGGTGGCGGGTGAAGAAAGTTATGAGTAGCGGTTAAAACATTTTAACTTACTTGGGACGGGTGGAGAAAGTTCTGAGTCGGGGTTTAAACATTTCAACGTTCTTGGGACGGTTGGAGAAAGTTTTGAGTGGGTGTTCAAACATTATGATGTACTTGGGACGGGTGGAGAAAGTTTTGAGAGGGTGTTCAAACATTTTGATGTACTTGGGACGGGTGGAGAAAGTTTTGAGAGCGTGTTCAAACATTTTAAGCATTTGGGACGGGGGGAGAAAGTTTTGAGGGGGTGTTCAAACATTTTAACATACTTGGGACGGGTGGAGAAAGATTTCTGAGTGGGGTGTTATACATTTTAACGTAATTGGGACTGTTGGAGTTATTTTTGAGAGGGTGTTCGAACATTTTAACGTACATGGGACCGGTGGGGAGAGTTATGACAGGGTGATCAAACATTTTAACGTTCTTGTGACGGGGATAGAAAGTTTTGAGAGGGTGTTCAAACATTCTAACGCACTTTGGACTGGTGGAGAAAGTTTTGAGAGGGTGGTCAAACATTTTAATGTACTTGGGACTGGAGGAGAAAGATTTGAGAGGGTGTTCAAACATTTTAACGCACTTTGGACGGCTGGAGAAAGTTTTGAGTGGGGGATAAAACATTTTAACTTACTTGGGACGGGTGGAGACCGTTTGGAGAGGGGGATAAAACATTTTAACATTCCTGAGACCGGGGTAGAAAGTTCTGAGTGGGTGTTCAAACATTTTTACGTACTGGTGGCGGGTGGAGAAAGCTATGAGTAGCGGTTAAAACATTTTAACTTACTTGGGACGGGTGGAGAAAGTTTTGAGTGGGTGTTCAAACATTATGATGTACTTGGGACGGGTGGAGAAAGTTTTGAGAGGGTGTTCAAACATTTTGATGTACTTGGGACGGGTGGAGAAAGTTTTGAGAGGGTGTTCAAACATTTTAAGCATTTGGGACGGGGGGAGAAAGTTTTGAGGGGGTGTTCAAACATTTTAACGCTCTATGGACTGGTGGAGAAATATTTGAGAGTTTGTTCATACATTTTAATGTGCTTGGGATCGGTGGAGATATTTTTGAGAGGATGTTCGAAACATTTTAACGTAATTGGGACGCGTGGAGAAGATTTGAGTGGCAGTTCAAACTTTTTACCGTATTGGGGCGCGGGTAGAAAGTTTTCCGTGGGGTGTTCAAACATTTTAATGTACTTGGGACGGCTGGAGAATGCTTTGAGAGGGGGTTCAAACATTTTAATGTACTTGGGACGGCTGGAGAATGCTTTGAGAGGGGGTTCAAACATTTTAATGTACTTGGGACGGCTGGAGAATGTTTTGAGAGGGTGTTCAAACATTTTAATGTGCTTGGAATGGGTGGAGATATATTTGAGAGGGTGTTCAAACATTTTAATGTTATTGGGACGGGTGGAGTTATTTTTGAGAGGGTGTTCGAAACATTTTAATGTTATTGGGACGGGTGCAGATATTTTTGAGATGGTGTTCAAACATTTTAATGTAATTGGGAAGGGTGGAGATATTTTTGAGAGGGTGTTCGAAACATTTTAGCGTAATTGGGACGGGTGGAGAAGTTTTGAGTGGCAGCTCAAACTTTTTACCGTATTCGGACACGGGTAGAAAGTTTTCCATGGGGTGTTCAAACATTTTAATGTACTTGGGACGGGTGGTGAATGTTTTGAGAGGGTGATCAAACACTTTAACGTTCTTGTGACAGCTGGAGAAAGTTTTGAGAGGGTGTTCAAACATTTTAACGTTCTTTGGACGGGGGGGACAGTTTTAGAGGGTGTTCAAACATTTGAACGTACATGGGACGAATGGAGAACGTTTTTACAGGGGGATAAAACATTTTAACATTCTTGGGACGGGTGGAGAAAGTTTTGAGTGGGTGTTCAAATATTTTAACATTCTTGGGACGGGTGGAGAAAGTTTTGAGAGGGTGTTCAAACATTTTAACGCATTTGGGACGGGGGGAGAAAGTTTTGAGGGGGTGTTCAAACATTTTAACGCTCTATGGACTGGTGGAGAAATATTTGAGAGTTTGTTCATACATTTTAATGTGCTTGGGATCGGTGGAGATATTTTTGAGAGGATGTTAGAAACATTTTAACGTAATTGGGACGGGTGGAGGAGATTTGAGTGGCAGTTCAAACTTTTTACCGTATTGGGACGCGGGTAGAAAGTTTTCCGTGGGGTGTTCAAACATTTTAATGTACTTGGGACGGCTGGAGAATGCTTTGAGGGGGGTTCAAACATTTTAATGTACTTGGGACGGCTGGAGAATGTTTTCAGAGGGGGTTCAATCATTTTAATGTACTTGGGACGGGTGTAGAAAGTTGTGAGAGGGTCTTCAAACAATTTAACGTTCTTGGGACAGGTGGAGGAAGTTTTCAGAGGGTGTTCAAACATTTCAACGCACTTGGGACGGGTGGAAAGAGTTTTCAGAGGGTGAGCAAACATTGTAACGTACTTGGGACGGCTGGAGAAAGTTTTGAGTGGGGGCTCAAACATTGTAACGTAATTGGGACGGGTGGAGAACGTATTGAGTGGGTGTTCAAACATTTTAACGTACTCGGGACCGGTGGAGAAAGTTTTGAGTGCGGGAGCAAACATTTAAACGTTCTTGGGACGGGCGTAGAAAGTTTTGAGAGGGAGTTCAAACATTTTAATGTACTAGGGACGGGTGTAGAAAGTTTCGAGTGGGTGTCAAACATTTTACCGTACTTGGGACGGGTGGAGAAAGTGTTGAGAGGGTGTTCAAATATTTTCACCCACTGCAGACGGGTGGAGAAACTTTTGAGAGGGTGCTCAAACAATTAAACGCATTTGGGACGGGGGGAGAAAGTTTTGAGGGGGTGTTCAAACATTTTAATGTACTTGGGACGGTTGGAGAAAGTTTTGAGTGGGTGTTCATACATTTTACCGTACTTGGGACGGGTGGAGAAAGTTTTGAGAGGGTGTTCAAACATTTTAAGCATTTGGGACGGGGGGAGAAAGTTTTGAGGGGGTGATCAAACATTTTAACGTTCTTGTGACGGGGATAGAAAGTTTTGAGAGGGTGTTCAAACATTCTAACGCACTTTGGACTGGTGGAGAAAGTTTTGAGAGGGTGTTCAAACATTCTAACGCACTTTGGACGGCTGGAGAAAGTTTTGAGTGGTGGATAAAACATTTTAACTTACTTGGGACGGGTGGAGAAAGTTCTGAGTGGGGTTTTATACATTTTAACGTATTTCGGACTAATGGAGACAGTTTTGTGTGGGTGTTCAAACATTTTAACCAACTTGGGACGGGTGGAGACCGTTTGGAGAGGGGGATAAAACATTTTAACATTCCTGAGACCGGGGTAGAAAGTTCTGAGTGGGTGTTCAAACATTTTTACGTACTGGTGGCGGGTGGAGAAAGTTATGAGTAGCGGTTAAAACATTTTAACTTACTTGGGACGGGTGGAGAAAGTACTGAGTCAGGGTTTAAACATTTTAACGTTCTTGGGACGGTTGGAGAAAGTTTTGAGTGGGTGTTCAAACATTATGATGTACTTGGGACGGGTGGAGAAAGTTTTGAGAGGGTGTTCAAACATTTGGATGTACTTGGGACGGGTGGAGAATGTTTTGAGAGGGTGTTCAAACATTTTAATGTGCTTGGAATGGGTGGAGATATATTTGAGAGGGTGTTCAAACATTTTAATGTTATTGGGACGGGTGGAGTTATTTTTGAGAGGGTGTTCGAAACATTTTAACGTAATTGGGACGCGTGGAGAAGATTTGAGTGGCAGTTCAAACTTTTTACCGTATTGGGGCGCGGGTAGAAAGTTTTCCGTGGGGTGTTCAAACATTTTAATGTACTTGGGACGGCTGGAGAATGCTTTGAGAGGGGGTTCAAACATTTTAATGTACTTGGGACGGCTCGAGAATGTTTTGAGAGGGTGTTCAAACATTTGAAGGTGCTTGGGATGGGTGGAGATATTTTTGAGAGGGTGTTCAAACATTTTAATGTACTTCGGACGGCTGGAGAATGTTTTGAGAGGGGGTTCAAACATTTTAATGTACTTGGGACGGCTGGAGAATGCTTTGAGAGGGTGTTCAAACATTTTAATGTACTTGGGACGGCTGGAGAATGTTTTGAGAGGGTGTTCAAACATTTTAATGTGCTTGGAATGGGTGGAGATATATTTGAGAGGGTGTTCAAACATTTTAATGTTATTGGGACGGGTGGAGTTATTTTTGAGAGGGTGTTCGAAACATTTTAATGTTATTGGGACGGGTGGAGATATTTTTGAGATGGTGTTCGAAACATTTTAGCGTAATTGGGACGGGTGGAGAAGTTTTGAGTGGCAGCTCAAACTTTTTACCGTATTCGGACACGGGTAGAAAGTTTTCCATGGGGTGTTCAAACATTTTAATGTACTTGGGACGGGTGGTGAATGTTTTGAGAGGGTGATCAAACACTTTAACGTTCTTGTGACAGCTGGAGAAAGTTTTGAGAGGGTGTTCAAACATTTTAACGTTCTTTGGACGGGTGGGGACAGCTTTAGAGGGTGTTCAAACATTTGAACGTACATGGGACGAATGGAGAACGTTTTTACAGGGGGATAAAACATTTTAACATTCTTGGGACGGGTGGAGAAAGTTTTGAGAGGGTGTTCAAATATTTTAACATTCTTGGGACGGGTGGAGAAAGTTTTGAGAGGGTGTTCAAACATTTTAACGCATTTGGGACGGGGGGAGAAAGTTTTGAGGGGGTGTTCAAACATTTTAACGCTCTATGGACTGGTGGAGAAATATTTGAGAGTTTGTTCATACATTTTAATGTGCTTGGGATCGGTGGAGATATTTTTGAGAGGATGTTAGAAACATTTTAACGTAATTGGGACGGGTGGAGGAGATTTGAGTGGCAGTTCAAACTTTTTACCGTATTGGGACGCGGGTAGAAAGTTTTCCGTGGGGTGTTCAAACATTTTAATGTACTTGGGACGGCTGGAGAATGCTTTGAGGGGGGTTCAAACATTTTAATGTACTTGGGACGGCTGGAGAATGTTTTCAGAGGGGGTTCAATCATTTTAATGTACTTGGGACGGGTGTAGAAAGTTGTGAGAGGGTCTTCAAACAATTTAACGTTCTTGGGACAGGTGGAGGAAGTTTTCAGAGGGTGTTCAAACATTTCAACGCACTTGGGACGGGTGGAAAGAGTTTTCAGAGGGTGAGCAAACATTGTAACGTACTTGGGACGGCTGGAGAAAGTTTTGAGTGGGGGCTCAAACATTGTAACGTAATTGGGACGGGTGGAGAACGTATTGAGTGGGTGTTCAAACATTTTAACGTACTCGGGACCGGTGGAGAAAGTTTTGAGTGCGGGAGCAAACATTTAAACGTTCTTGGGACGGGCGTAGAAAGTTTTGAGAGGGAGTTCAAACATTTTAATGTACTAGGGACGGGTGTAGAAAGTTTCGAGTGGGTGTCAAACATTTTAAGCATTTGGGACGGGGGGAGAAAGTTTTGAGAGGGTGTTCAAACATTTTACCGTACTTGGGACGGGTGGGGAAAGTGTTGAGAGGGTGTTCAAATACTTTCACCTATTGGAGACGGGTGGAGAAAGTTTGGAGAGGGTGTTCAAACATTTTAACGCATTTGGGACGGGGGGAGAAAGTTTTGAGGGGGTGTTCAAACATTTTAACGCTCTATGGACTGGTGGAGAAATATTTGAGAGTTTGTTCATACATTTTAATGTGCTTGGGATCGGTGGAGATATTTTTGAGAGGATGTTCGAAACATTTTAACGTAATTGGGACGCGTGGAGAAGATTTGAGTGGCAGTTCAAACTTTTTACCGTATTGGGGCGCGGGTAGAAAGTTTTCCGTGGGGTGTTCAAACATTTTAATGTACTTGGGACGGCTGGAGAATGCTTTGAGAGGGGGTTCAAACATTTTAATGTACTTGGGACGGCTCGAGAATGTTTTGAGAGGGTGTTCAAACATTTTAAGGTGCTTGGGATGGGTGGAGATATTTTTGAGAGGGTGTTCAAACATTTTAATGTACTTCGGACGGCTGGAGAATGTTTTGAGAGGGGGTTCAAACATTTTAATGTACTTGGGACGGCTGGAGAATGCTTTGAGAGGGGGTTCAAACATTTTAATGTACTTGTGACGGCTGGAGAATGTTTTGAGAGGGTGTTCAAACATTTTAATGTGCTTGGAATGGGTGGAGATATATTTGAGAGGGTGTTCAAACATTTTAATGTTATTGGGACGGGTGGAGTTATTTTTGAGAGGGTGTTCGAAACATTTTAATGTTATTGGGACGGGTGGAGATATTTTTGAGATGGTGTTCAAACATTTTAATGTAATTGGGAAGGGTGGAGATATTTTTGAGAGGGTGTTCGAAACATTTTAGCGTAATTGGGACGGGTGGAGAAGTTTTGAGTGGCAGCTCAAACTTTTTACCGTATTCGGACACGGGTAGAAAGTTTTCCATGGGGTGTTCAAACATTTTAATGTACTTGGGACGGGTGGTGAATGTTTTGAGAGGGTGATCAAACACTTTAACGTTCTTGTGACAGCTGGAGAAAGTTTTGAGAGGGTGTTCAAACATTTTAACGTTCTTTGGACGGGTGGGGACAGTTTTAGAGGGTGTTCAAACATTTGAACGTACATGGGACGAATGGAGAACGTTTTTACAGGGGGATAAAACATTTTAACATTCTTGGGACGGGTGGAGAAAGTTTTCAGAGGGTGTTCAAATATTTTAACATTCTTGGGACGGGTGGAGAAAGTTTTGAGAGGGTGTTCAAACATTTTAACGCATTTGGGACGGGGGGAGAAAGTTTTGAGGGGGTGTTCAAACATTTTAACGCTCTATGGACTGGTGGAGAAATATTTGAGAGTTTGTTCATACATTTTAATGTGCTTGGGATCGGTGGAGATATTTTTGAGAGGATGTTAGAAACATTTTAACGTAATTGGGACGGGTGGAGGAGATTTGAGTGGCAGTTCAAACTTTTTACCGTATTGGGACGCGGGTAGAAAGTTTTCCGTGGGGTGTTCAAACATTTTAATGTACTTGGGACGGCTGGAGAATGCTTTGAGGGGGGTTCAAACATTTTAATGTACTTGGGACGGCTGGAGAATGTTTTCAGAGGGGGTTCAATCATTTTAATGTACTTGGGACGGGTGTAGAAAGTTGTGAGAGGGTCTTCAAACAATTTAACGTTCTTGGGACAGGTGGAGGAAGTTTTCAGAGGGTGTTCAAACATTTCAACGCACTTGGGACGGGTGGAAAGAGTTTTCAGAGGGTGAGCAAACATTGTAACGTACTTGGGACGGCTGGAGAAAGTTTTGAGTGGGGGCTCAAACATTGTAACGTAATTGGGACGGGTGGAGAACGTATTGAGTGGGTGTTCAAACATTTTAACGTACTCGGGACCGGTGGAGAAAGTTTTGAGTGCGGGAGCAAACATTTAAACGTTCTTGGGACGGGCGTAGAAAGTTTTGAGAGGGAGTTCAAACATTTTAATGTACTAGGGACGGGTGTAGAAAGTTTCGAGTGGGTGTCAAACATTTTACCGTACTTGGGACGGGTGGAGAAAGTGTTGAGAGGGTGCTCAAACAATTAAACGCATTTGGGACGGGGGGAGAAAGTTTTGAGGGGGTGTTCAAACATTTTAATGTACTTGGGACGGTTGGAGAAAGTTTTGAGTGGGTGTTCATACATTTTACCGTACTTGGGACGGGTGGAGAAAGTTTTGAGAGGGTGTTCAAACATTTTAAGCATTTGGGACGGGGGGAGAAAGTTTTGAGGGGGTGTTCAAACATTTTAACGCTCTATGGACTGGTGGAGAAATATTTGAGAGTTTGTTCATACATTTTAATGTGCTTGGGATCGGTGGAGATATTTTTGAGAGGATGTTCGAAACATTTTAACGTAATTGGGACGCGTGGAGAAGATTTGAGTGGCGGTTCAAACTTTTTACCGTATTGTGGCGCGGGTAGAAAGTTTTCCGTGGGGTATTCAAACATTTTAATGTACTTGGGACGGCTGGAGAATGCTTTGAGAGGGGGTTCCAACATTTTAATGTACTTGGGACGGCTGGAGAATGTTTTGAGAGGGTGTTCAAACATTTTAATGTGCTTGGGATGGGTGGAGATATTTTTGAGAGGGTGTTCAAACATTTTAATGTAATTGGGACGGGTGGAGTTATTTTTGAGAGGGTGTTCGAAACATTTTAATGTTATTGGGACGGGTGGAGATATTTTTGAGATGGTGTTCAAACATTTTAATGTAATTGGGAAGGGTGGAGATATTTTTGAGAGGGTGTTCGAAACATTTTAGCGTAATTGGGACGGGTGGAGAAGTTTTGAGTGGCAGCTCAAACTTTTTACCGTATTCGGACGCGGGTAGAAAGTTTTCCGTGGGGTGTTCAAACATTTTAATGTACTTGGGACGGGTGGAGAATGTTTTGAGAGGGTGATCAAACAATTTAACGTTCTTGTGACAGCTGGAGAAGGAGAAAGTTTTGAGAGGGTGTTCAAACATTTTAACGTTCTTCGGACGGGTGGGGACAGTTTTAGAGGGTGTTCAAACATTTTAACGTACATGGGACGAATGGAGAACGTTTTGCCAGGGGGATAAAACATTTTAACATTCTTGGGACGGGTGGAGAAAGTTTTGAGAGGGTGTTCAAATATTTTAACATTCTTGGGCCGGGTGGAGAAAGTTCTGAGAGGGTGTTCAAACATTTTAACGCATTTGGGACGGGGGGAGAAAGTTTTGAGGGGGTGTTCAAACATTTTAACGCTCTATGGACTGGTGGAGAAATATTTGAGGGTTTGTTCATACATTTTAATGTGCTTGGGATCGGTGGAGATATTTTTGAGAGGATGTTTGAAACATTTTAACGTAATTGGGACGGGTGGAGAAGATTTGAGTGGCAGTTCAAACATTTTACCGTATTGGGACGCGGGGAGAAAGTTTTCCGTGGGGTGTTCAAACATTTTAATGTACTTGGGACGGCTGGAGAATGCTTTGAGAGGGGTTTCAAACATTTTAATGTACTTGGGACGGCTGGAGAAAGTTTTGAGAGGGGGTTCAATCATTTTAATGTACTTGGGACGGGTGTAGAAAGTTGTGAGAGGGTGTTCAAACAATTTAACGTTCTTGGGACAGGTGGAGGAAGTTTTGAGAGGGTGTTCAAACATTTTAACGTACTTGGGACGGTCGGAGAAAGTTTTGAGTTGGGGTTCAAATATTTTAACGTTCTTTGGACGGGTGGGGACAGTTTTAAAGGGTGTTCAAACATTTTACCGTACCTGGGACGAATGGAGAACGTTTTGACAGGGGGATAAAACATTTTAACATTCCTGGGACGGGTGTAGAAAGTTTTGAGAGGGTGTTCAAACATTTTAATGTGCTTGGGACGGGTGGAAAGAGTTTTCAGAGGGTGAGCAAAAATTGTAACGTACTTGGGACGGGTGGAGAAAGTTTTGAGTGGGGGCTCAAACATTTTAACGTGATTTTGACGGGTGGAGAACGTATTGAGTGGGTGTTCAAACATTTTAACGTACTCGGGACCGGTGGAGAAAGTTTTGAGTGGGTGAGCAAACATTTAAACGTTCTATGGACGGGTGTAGAAAATTTTGAGAGGGTGTTCAAACATTTTAATGTACTAGGGACGGGTGTAGAAAGTTTCGAGTGGGTGTCAAAACATTTTACCGTACTTGGGACGGGTGGAGAAAGTGTTGAGAGGGTGTTCAAATATTTTCACCTACTGGAGACGGGTGGGGAAACTTTTGAGAGGGTGTTCAAACAATTAAACGCATTTGGACGGGGGGAGAATGTTTTGAGGGGGTGTTCAAACATTTTAATGTACTTGGGACGGTTGGAGAAAGTTTTGAGTGGGTGTTCATACATTTTACCGTACTTGGGACGGGTGGAGAATATTTTGAGAGGGTGTTCAAACATTTAAACGCATTTGGGACGGGGGGAGAAAGTTTTGAGGGGGTGTTCAAATATCTTATCGCTCTATGGACTGGTGGAGAAATATTTGAGAGTTTGTTCATACATTTTAATGTGCTTGGGATGGGTGGAGATATTTTTGAGAGGGTGTTCAAACATTTTAATGTAATTGGGAAGGGTGGAGATATTTTTGAGAGAGTGTTCAAAGATTTTAATGTAATTGGGAAGGGTGGAGATATTTTTGAGAGGGTGTTCGAAACATTTTAGCGTAATTGGGACGGGTGGAGAAGTTTTGAGTGGCAGCTCAAACTTTTTACCGTATTCGGGCGCGGGTAGTAAGTTTTCCGTGGGGTGTTCAAACATTTTAATGTACTTGGGACGGGTGGAGAATGTTTTGAGAGGGTGATCAAACAATTTAACGTTCTTGGGACAGCTGGAGAAGGATTTGAGTGGGTGTTCAAATATTTTAATGTACTTGGGACGGGTGGAGAAAGGTTTGAGAGGGTGTTCAAACCTTCTCACATACTTGGGACGGGTGGAGTACGTTTTGAGAGGGAGATCAAACATTTTAATGTAATCGTGACGGGCGGAGAAAGTATTGCGTGTGTGTTCAAACACTTTAACGTACTTGGGACGGGTGGAGAAAGATTTGAGTGTGGGATAAAACATTTTAACATTCTTCGGACGGATGTAGAAAGTTTTGAGAGGGTGTTCAAACATTTCAACGCACGTGGGACGGGTGGAAAAGGTTTTGAGAGGGTGTTAAAACATTTTAATGTAATTGGGACGGGTGGAGTTATTTTTGAGAGGGTGTTCGAAATATTTTAATGTACTTGGGACGGGTGGAGTTATTTTTGAGAGGGTGTTCGAAATATTTTAATGTACTTGGGACGGGTGGAGAAGGTTTTGAGAGGGTGTTCAAACATTTTAACATTCTTAGGACGGGTGTAGAAAGTTTTGAGAGGGTTTTCAAACATTTCAACGCACTTGGGACGGGTGTAGAAAGTTTTGAGAGGGTTTTCAAACATTTCAACGCACTTGGGACGGGTGGAAACAGTTTTGAGAGGGTGTTCAAACAATTAAACGCATTTGGGACGGGGGGAGAAAGTTTTGAGGGGGTGTTCAAACATTTTAATGTACTTGGGACGGTTGGAGAAAGTTTTGAGTGTGTGTTCATACATTTTACCGTACTTGGGACGGGTGGAGAAAGGGTTGAGAGGGTGTTCAAATATTTTCACCTACTGGAGTCGTGTGGAGAAGGTTTTGAGAGGGTGTTCAAACATTTAAACGCATTTGGGACGGGGGGAGAAAGTTTTGAGGGGGTGTTCAAACATCTTATCGCTCTATGGACTGGTGGAGAAATATTTGAGAGTTTGTTCATACATTTTAATGTGCTTGGGATATGTGGAGATATTTTTGAGAGGGTGTTCAAACATTTTAATGTAATTGGGAAGGGTGGAGATATTTTTGAGAGAGTGTTCAAACATTTTAATGTAATTGGGAAGGGTGGAGATATTTTTGAGAGGGTGTCCGAAACATTTTAGCGTAATTGGGACGGGTGGAGAAGTTTTGAGTGGCAGCTCAAACTTTTTACCGTATTCGGACGCGGGTAGTAAGTTTTCCGTGGGGTGTTCAAACATTTTAATGTACTTGGGACGGGTGGAGAATGTTTTGAGAGGGTGATCAAACACTTTAACGTACTTGGGACGGGTGGAGAAAGATTTGAGTGTGGGATAAAACATTTTAACATTCTTCGGATGGATGTAGAAAGTTTTGAGAGGGTGTTCAAACATTTCAACGCACGTGGGACGGGTGGAAAAAGTTTTGAGAGGGTGTTCAAACATTTCAATGTACTTGGGACGGCTGGAGAATGTTTTGAGAGGGTGTTCAAACATTTTAATATGCTTGGGACGGCTGGAGAATGTTTTGAGAGGGGGTTCAAACATTTTAATGTACTTGGGACGGCTGGAGAATGTTTTGAGAGGGTGTTCAAACATTTTAATGTGCTTGGGATGGGTGGAGATATTTTTGAGAGGGTGTTCAAACATTTTAATGTAATTCGGACGGGTGGAGATATTTTTGAGATGGTGTTCAAACATTTTAATGTAATTGGGAATGGTGGAGATATTTTTGAGAGGGTGTTCGAAAAATTGTAATGTTATTGGGACGGGTGGAGATATTTTTGAGATGGTGTTCAAACATTTTAATGTAATTGGGAATGGTGGAGATATTTTTGAGAGGGTGTTCGAAACATTTTAGCGTAATTGGGACGGGTGGAGAAGTTTTGAGTGGCAGCTCAAACTTTTTACCGTATTCGGACGCGGGTAGAAAGTTTTCCGTGAGGTGTTCAAACATTTTAATGTACTTGGGACGGGTGGAGAATGTTTTGAGAGGGTCTTCAAATATTTTAACATTCTTGGGACGGATGGAGAAAGTTTTGAGAGGGTGTTCAAACATTTTAACGCATTTGGGACGGGGGGAGAAAGTTTTGAGGGGGTGTTCAAACATTTTAACGCTCTATGGACTGGTGGAGAAATATTTGAGAGTTTGTTCATACATTTTACTGTGCTTGGGATCGGTGGAGATATTTTTGAGAGGATGTTTGAAACATTTTAACGTAATTGGGAAGGGTGGAGAAGATTTGAGTGGCAGTTCAAACTTTTTACCGTATTGGGACGCGGGTAGAAAGTTTTCCGTGGGGTGTTCAAACATTTTAATGTACTTGGGACGGCTGGAGAATGCTTTGAGAGGGGGTTCAAACATTTTAATGTACTTGGGAGGCTGGAGAATGTTTTGAGAGGGGGTTCAAACATTTTAATGTACTTGGGACGGGTGTAGAAAGTTGTGAGAGGGTGTTCAAACAATTTAACGTTCTTGGGACAGGTGGAGGAAGTTTTGAGAGGGTGTTCAAACATTTTAACGTACTTGGGACGGTCGGAGAAAGTTTTGAGTGGGGGTTCAAATATTTCAACGTTCTTTGGACGGGTGGGGACAGTTTTAAAGGGTGTTCAAACATTTTACCGTACCTGGGACGAATGGAGAACGTTTCGACAGGGGGATAAAACATTTTAACATTCCTGGGACGGGTGTAGAAAGTTTTGAGAGGGTGTTCCAACATTTCAACGCACTTGGGACGGTTGGAAAGAGTTTTCAGAGGGTGAGCAAACATTGTAACGTACTTGGGACGGTTGGAGAAAGTTTTGAGAGGGGGTTCAAACATTTAAACGCATTTGGGACGGGGGGAGAAAGTTTTGAGGGGGTGTTCAAACATTTTAACGCACTTGGGACGGGTGGAAAGAGTTTTCAGAGGGTGAGCAAACATTGTAACGGACTTGGGACGGGTGGAGAAAGTTTTGAGAGGGTGTTCAAACATTTAAACGCATTTGGGACGGGTGGAGAAAGTTTTGAGGGGATGTTCAAACATTTTAACGCTCTATGGACTGGTGGAGAAATATTTGAGAGTTTGTTCATACATTTTAATGTGCTTGGGATGGGTGGAGATATTTTTGAGAGGGTGTTTAAACATTTTAATGTAATTGGGACGGGTGGAGATATTTTTGAGAGGGTGTTCAAACATTTTAATGTAATTGGGACGGGTGGAGAAGTTTTGAGTGGCAGCTCAAACTTTTTACCGTATTCGGACGCGGGTAGAAAGTTTTCCGTGGGGTGTTCAAACATTTTAATGTACTTGGGACGGGTGGAGAATGTTTTGAGAGCGTGATCAAACAATTTAACGTTCTTGGGACAGCTGGAGAAAGTTTTGAGTGGGTGTTCAAATATTTTAATGTACTTGGGACGGTTGGAGAAAGTTTTGTGTGGGTGTTCAAACATTTTAACATACTTGGGACGGGTGGAGAAAGATTTCTGAGTGGGGTGTTATACATTTTAACGTAATTGGGACTGTTGGAGAAAGTTTTGAGTGGGTGGTCAAACATTTTAATGTACTTGGGACTGGAGGAGTAAGATTTGAGAGTGTGTTCAAACATTTTAACGTACATGGGACCGGTGGGGAGAGTTTTGACAGGGTGATCAAACATTTTAACGTTCTTGTGACGGGGGTGGAAAGTTTTGAGAGGGTGTTCAAACATTCTAACGCACTTTGGACTGGTGGAGAAAGTTTTGAGAGGGTGTTCAAACATTCTAACGCACTTTGGACGGCTGGAGAAAGTTTTGAGTGGGGGATAAAACATTTTAACTTACTTGGGACGGGTGGAGAAAGTTCTGAGGTGGGTTTTATACATTTTAACCTACTTGGGACGGGTGGAGACCGTTTGTAGAGGGGGATAAAACATTTTAACATTCCTGGGACCGGGGTAGAAAGTTCTGAGTTGGGTGTTCAAACATTTTTACGTACTGGTGGCGGGTGGAGAAAGATATGAGTAGCGGTTAAAACCTTTTAACTTACTTGGGACGGGTGGAGAAAGTACTGAGTCGGGGTTTAAACATTTTAACTTTCATGGGACGGTTGGAGAAAGTTTTGAGTGGGTGTTCAAACATTTTGATGTACTTGGGACGGGTGGAGAAAGTTTTGAGAGGGTGATCAAACATTTTGTCGTTCTTAGGACAGGTGGAGAAAGTATTGAGAGTGTGTTCAAACATTTTAACATACTTGGGACGGGTAGACAAAGGTTTGAGAGGGTGTTCAAACCTTTTAACATACTTGGGACGGGTGGAGTACGTTTTGAGAGGGTGATCAAACATTTTAATGTAATCGTGACGGGCGGAGAAAGTATTGCGTGTGTGCTCAAACATTTTAACGTACTTGGGACGGGTGGAGAAAGATTTGTGAGGTGGTTCAAACATTTTAGTGCGCTTGGGATGGGTGGAGAAAGTTTTGAGAGTGTGATCAAACATTTTAACGTTCTTCGGAGGGTTGGAGAAAGTTTTGAGTGGGTGTTCAAACATTTTAATGTACTTGGGACGGGTGGAGAAGGTTTTGAGAGGCTGTTCAAACATTTTAACCTACTTGGGACGGGCGGAGAATGTTTTGAGGGGGGGTTCAAACATTTTAACGTTCTTTGGACGGGTGGGGACAGTTTTAGAGGGTGTTCAAACATTTTAACGTACTTGGGACGAATGGAGAACGTTTTGAGAGGGGGATAAAACATTTTAACATTCTTGGGACGGATGTAGAAAGTTTTCAGAGGGTGTTCAAACATTTTAACGTACTCGGGACGGGTGGAGAAAGTTTTCAGCGTGGGTTCAAACATTTCAACGTACTTGGGACGAATGGAGAACGTTTTGACAGGGGGATAAAACATTTTAACATTCTTGGGACGGGTGGAGAAAGTTTTGAGAGGGTGTTCAAACATTTTAACATTCTTGGGACGGGTGGAGAAAGTTTTGAGGGGGTGTTCAAACATTTTAACGCTCTATGGACTGGTGGAGAAATATTTGAGAGTTTGTTCATACATGTTAATGTGCTTGGGATCGGTGGAGATATTTTTGAGAGGATGTTCGAAACATTTTAACGTAATTGGGACGGGTGGAGAAGTTTTGAGTGGCATTTCAAACTTTTTACCGTATTGGGACACGGGTAGAAAGTTTCCTGTGGGGTGTTCAAACATTTTAATGTACTTGGGACGGCTGGAGAATGTTTTGAGAGGGGGTTCAAACGTTTTAATGTACATGGGACGGGTGTAGAAAGTTCTGAGAGGGTGTTCAAACAATTTAACTTTCTTGGGACAGGTGGAGGAAGTTTTGAGAGGGTGTTCAAACATTTTAACATTCTTGGGACGCCGTCAGAAAGTTTTCCGTGGGGTGTTCAAACATTTTAATGTACTTGGGACGGCTGGAGAATGCTTTGAGAGGGGGTCCAAACATTTCAATGTACTTGGGACGGCTGGGGAATGTTTTGAGAGGGGGTTCAAACATTTTAATGTACCGGGGACGGGTGTAGAACGGTTTGAGAGGGTGTTCAAACAATTTAACGTTCTTGGGGCAGGTGGAGGAAGTTTTGAGAGGGTGTTCAAACATTTTAACATACTTGGGACGGTTGGAGAAAGTTTTGAGTGGGCGATCAAATATTTCAAAGTTCTTTGGAGGGGTGGGGACAGTTTTAGAGGGTGTTCAAACATTTTAACGTACCTGGGACGAATGGAGAACGTTTTGACAGGGGGATAAAACATTTTAACATTCTTGGGACGGGTGTAGAAAGTTTTGAGAGGGTGATCAAACATTTCAACGCACTTGGGACGGGTGGAAAAAGTTTTCAGAGGGTGAGGAAACATTGTAACGTACTCGGGACGCGTGGAGAAAGTTTTGAGTCGGTGAACAAACATTTAAAAGTTCTTGGGACGGGTGTAGAAAGTGTTGAGAGGGTGTCAAACATTTTTCCGTACTTGGGGCGGGTGGAGAAAGTGTTGAGAGGGTGTCAAACATTTTTCCGTACTTGGGACGGGTGGAGAAAGTGTTGAGAGGGTGTTCAAACATTTTCACCTACTGGAGACGGGTGGAGAAACTTTTGAGAGGGTGTTCAAACATTTAAACGCATTTGGGACGGGGGGAGATAGTTTTGAGGGGTTGTTCAAACATTTTACCATACTTGGGACTGGTGTAGAAAGTGTTGAGAGGGTGTTCAAATATTTAAACGCATTTGGGACGGGGGGAGAATGTTTTAAGGGGGTGTTCAAATTTTCTAACGCTCTATGGACGGGTGGAGAAAAATTTGAGAGGTTGTTCATACATTTTAATGTGCTTGGGATGGGTGGAGATATTTTTGAGAGGGTGATCAAACATTTTAATGTAATTGGGAAGGGTGGAGATATTTTTGAGAGGGTGTTCGAAACATTTTCGCGTAATTGGGACGGGTGGAGAAGTTTTGATTGGCAGCTCAAACATTTTAACATTCTTGGGACGGGTGGAGAAAGTTTTGAGGGGGTGTTCAAACATTTTAACGCTCTATGCACTGGTGGAGAAATATTTGAGAGTTTGTTCATACATTTTAATGTGCTTGGGATCGATGGAGATCTTTTTGAGAGGATCTTCGAAACATTTTAGCGTAACTGGGACGGGTGGAGAAGTTTTGAGTGGGGGTTCAAACTTCTTACCGTATTGGAACGCGGGTAGAATGTTTTCCGTGGGGTGTTCAAACATTTTAATGTACTTGGGACGGCTGGAGAATATTTTGAGAGGGGGTTGAAACATTTTAATGTACTTGGGACGGCTGGAGAATGTTTTGAGGCGGGGTTCAAACATTCAAATGTACTTGGGACGGCTGGAGAATGTTTTGAGAGAGTGTTCAAACATTTTAATGTACTTGGGACGGGTGTCGAAAGTTTTAAGAGGGTGTTCAAACATTTCAACGCACTTGGGACGGGTGGAAAAAGTATTCAGAGGGTGAGCAAACATTTTAACGTACTTGGGACGGGTGGAGAAAGTTTTGAGTGGGGTTTCAAATATTTCAACGTTCTTTGGACGGGTGGGGACAGTTTTAAAGGGTGTTCAAACATTTTACCGTACCTGGGACGAATGGAGAACGTTTTGACATGGGAAGAAACATTTTAACATTCTTGGGACGGGTGTAGAAAGTTTTGAGCGGGTGTTCAAACATTTCAACGCACTTGGGACGGATGGAAAAAGTTTTCATAGGGTGAGCAAACATTGTAACGTACTTGGGACGGGTGGAGAAAGTTTTGAGTGGGGGTTCAAACATTTTACCGTACTTGGGACGGGTGGAGAAAGTGTTGAGAGGGTGTTCAAATATTTTCACCTACTGGAGACTGGTGGCGAAACTTTTGAGAGGGTGTTCAAACATTTAAACGCATTTGGGACGGGGCGAGAAAGTTTTGAGGGGGTGTTCAAACATCTTAACGCTCTATGGACGGGTGGAGAAAGATTTGAGAGTTTGTTCATACATTTTAATGTGCTTGGGACGGGTGGAGATATTTTTGAGAGGGTGTTCAAACATTTTAATGTAATTGGGACGGGTGGAGTTATTTTTGAGAGGGTGTTCGAAACATTTTAATGTTATTGGGACGGGTGGAGATATTTTTGAGAGGGTTTTCGAAACATTTTAGCGTAATTGGGACGGGTGGAGAAGGTTTGAGTGGCAGCTCAAACTTTTTACCGTATTCGGACGCGGGTAGAAAGTTTCCCGTGGGGTGTTCAAACATTTTAATGTACTTGGGACGGGTGGAGAATGTTTTGAGAGGGTGATCAAACAATTTAACGTTCTTGGGACAGCTGGAGAAAGTTTTGAGAGGGTGTTCAAACATTTTAACGTGCTTGGGACGAATGGAGAACGTTTTGACAGGGGGATAAAACATTTTAACATTCTTGGGAAGGGTGGAGAAAGTGTTGAGAGGGTGTTCAAATATTTTCACCTACTGGAGACGTGTGGAGAAGGTTTTGAGAGGGTGTTCAAACAGTTAAACGCATTTGGGACGGGGGGAGAAAGTTTTGAGGGGGTGTTCAAACATCCTAACGCTCTATGGACGGGTGGAGAAAGATTTGAGAGTTTGTTCATACATTTTAATGTGCTTGGGACGGGTGGAGATATTTTTTGAGGGGGTGTTCAAACATTTTAACGCTCTATGGACTGGTGGAGAAATATTTGAGTGTTTGTTCATACATTTTAATGTGCTTGGGATCGGTGGAGATATTTTTGAGAGGATGTTCGAAACATTCTAACGTAATTGGACGGGTGGAGAAGTTTTGAGTAGCAGTTCAAACTTTTTACCGTATTGGGACGCGGGTAGAAAGTTTTCCGTGGGGTGTTCAAACATTTTAATGTACTTGGGACGGCTGGAGAATGCTTTGAGAGGGGTTCCAAACTTTTTATTTTACTTGGGACGGCTGGAGAATGTTTTGAGAGGGTGTTCAAACATTTCAATGTACTTGGGACGGGTGTAGAAAGTTTTGAGAGGGTGTTCAAACAATTTAACTTTCTTGGGACAGGTGGAGGAAGTTTTGAGAGGGTGTTCAAACATTTTAACATACTTGGGACGGTTGGAGAAAGTTTTGAGTGGGCGATCAAATATTTCAAAGTTCTTTAGAGGGGTGGGGACAGTTTTAGAGGGTGTTCAAACATTTTAACGTACCTGGGACGAATGGAGAACGTTTCGACAGGGGGATAAAACATTTTAACATTCCTGGGACGGGTGTAGAAAGTTTTGAGAGGGTGTTCCAACATTTCAACGCACTTGGGACGGGTGGAGAAAGTTTTGAGAGGGTGTTCAAACATTTCAACGCACTTGGGACGGTTGGAAAGTGTTTTCAGAGGGTGGGCAAACATTGTAACGTACTTGGGACGGGTGGAGAAAGTGTTGAGAGGGTGTTCAAATATTTTCACCAACTGGAGACGGGTGGAGAAACTTTTGAGAGGGTGTTCAAACAATTAAACGCACTTGGGACGGGGGGAGAAAGTTTTGAGGGGGTGTTCAAACATTTTAACGTACTTGGGACGAATGGAGAACGTTTTGAGAGGGTGTTCCAACATTTTAACATTCTTGGGACGGTTGTAGAAAGTTTTGAGAGGGTGATCAAACATTTCAACGCACTTGGGACGGGTGGAAAAAGTTTTCAGAGGGTGAGGAAACATTGTAACGTACTTGGGACGGTTGGAGAAAGTTTTGAGTCGGTGAACAAACATTTAAAAGTTCTTGGGACGGGTGTAGAAAGTGTTGAGAGGGTGTCAAACATTTTTCCGTACTTGGGGCGGGTGGAGAAAGTGTTGAGAGGGTGTCAAACATTTTTCCGTACTTGGGACGGGTGGAGAAAGTGTTGAGAGGGTGTTCAAACATTTTCACCTACTGGAGAAGGGTGGAGAAACTTTTGAGAGGGTGTTCGAAACATTTTCGCGTAATTGGGACGGGTGGAGAAGTTTTGATTGGCAGCTCAAACATTTTAACATTCTTGGGACGGGGGGAGAAAGTTTTGAGGGGGTGTTCAAACATTTTAACGCTCTATGCACTGGTGGAGAAATATTTGAGAGTTTGTTCATACATTTTAATGTGCTTGGGATCGATGGAGATCTTTTTGAGAGGATCTTCGAAACATTTTAGCGTAACTGGGACGGGTGGAGAAGTTTTGAGTGGGGGTTCAAACTTCTTACCGTATTGGGACGCGGGTAGAATGTTTTCCGTGGGGTGTTCAAACATTTTAATGTACTTGGGACGGCTGGAGAATATTTTGAGAGGGGGTTGAAACATTTTAATGTACTTGGGACGGCTGGAGAATGTTTTGAGGCGGGGTTCAAACATTCAAATGTACTTGGGACGGCTGGAGAATGTTTTGAGAGAGTGTTCAAACATTTTAATGTACTTGGGACGGGTGTAGAAAGTTTTAAGAGGGTGTTCAAACATTTCAACGCACTTGGGACGGGTGGAAAAAGTTTTCAGAGGGTGAGCAAACATTTTAACGTACTTGGGACGGGTGGAGAAAGTTTTGAGTAGGGTTTCAAATATTTCAACGTTCTCTGGACGGGTGGGGACAGGTTTAAAGGGTGTTCAAACATTTTACCATACCTGGGACGAATGGAGAACGTTTTGACATGGGAAGAAACATTTTAACATTCTTGGGACGGGTGTAGAAAGTTTTGAGCGGGTGTTCAAACATTTCAACGCACTTGGGACGGATGGAAAAAGTTTTCATAGGGTGAGCAAACATTGTAACGTACTTGGGACGGGTGGAGAAAGTTTTGAGTGGGGGTTCAAACATTTTACCGTACTTGGGACGGGTGGAGAAAGTGTTGAGAGGGTGTTCAAATATTTTCACCTACTGGAGACTGGTGGCGAAACTTTTGAGAGGGTGTTCAAACATTTAAACGCATTTGGGACGGGGGGAGAAAGTTTTGAGGGGGTGTTCAAACATTTTAATGTACCTGGGACGGTTGGAGAAAGTTTTGAGTGGGTGTTCAAACATTTTACCGCAGTTGGTACGGGTGGAGAAAGTGTTGAGAGGGTGTTCAAATATTTTCACCTACTGGAGACGTGTGGAGAAAGTTTTGAGAGGGTGTTCAAACATTTAAACGCATTTGGGACGGGGGGAGAAAGTTTTGAGGGGGTGTTCAAACATCTTAACGCTCTATGGACGGGTGGAGAAAGATTTGAGAGTTTGTTCATACATTTTAATGTGCTTGGGACGGGTGGAGATATTTTTGAGAGGGTGTTCAAACATTTTAATGTAATTGGGACGGGTGGAGTTATTTTTGAGAGGGTGTTCGAAACATTTTAATGTTATTGGGACGGGTGGAGATATTTTTGAGAGGGTTTTCGAAACATTTTACCGTAATTGGGACGGGTGGAGAGGTTTTGAGTGGCAGTTCAAACTTTTTACCGTATTGGGACGCGGGTAGAAAGTTTTCCGTGCGGTGTTCAAACATTTTAATGTACTTGGGACGGGTGGAGAATGTTTTGAGAGGGGGTTCAAACATTGTAATGTACTTGGGACGGGTGGAGAATGTTTTGAGAGGGGGTTCAACCATTGTAATGTACTTGGGACGGGTGGAGAAAGTTTTGAGAGGGTGTTCAAACATTTTAACGCATTTGGGACGGGGGGAGAAAGTTTTGAGGGGGTGTTCAAACATCTTAACGCTCCATGGACTGGTGGAGAAATATTTGAGAGTTTGTTCATACATTTTAATGTGCTTGGGATCGGTGGAGATATTTTTGAGAGGATGTTCGAAACATTCTAACGTAATTGGGACGGGTGGAGAAGTTTTGAGTGGCAGTTCAAACTTTTTACCGTATTGGGACGCCGTCAGAAAGTTTTCCGTGGGGTGTTCAAACATTTTAATGTACTTGGGACGGCTGGAGAATGCTTTGAGAGGGGGTCCAAACATTTCAATGTACTTGGGACGGCTGGGGAATGTTTTGAGAGGGGGTTCAAACATTTTAATGTACCGGGGACGGGTGTAGAACGGTTTGAGAGGGTGTTCAAACAATTTAACGTTCTTGGGGCAGGTGGAGGAAGTTTTGAGAGGGTGTTCAAACATTTTAACATACTTGGGACGGTCGGAGAAAGTTTCGAGTGGGGGTTCAAATATTTCAACGTTCTTTGGACGGGTGGGGACAGTTTTAGAGGGTGTTCAAACATTTTAACGTACCTGGGATGAATGGAGAACGTTTTGACAGAGGAATAAAACATTTTAACATTCTTGGGACGGGTGTAGAAAGTTTTGAGAGGGTTTTCAAACATTTCAACGCATTTGGGACGGGTGGAAAAAGTTTTCAGAGGGTGAGGAAATATTGTAATGTACTTGGGATGGGTGGAGAAAGTGTTGAGAGGGTGTTCAAACATTTTAACGTACTCGGGACGGGTGGAGAAAATTTTGAGTGGGTGAACAAACATTTAACAGTTCTTGGGACGGGTGTAGAAAGTTTTGAGAGGGTGTCAAACATTTTTCCGTACTTGGGACGGGTGGAGAAAGTGTTGAGAGGGTGTTCAAACATTTTAACGTACTCGGGACGGGTGGAGAAAATTTTGAGTGGGTGAACAAACATTTAACAGTTCTTGGGACGGGTGTAGAAAGTTTTGAGAGGGTGTCAAACATTTTTCCGTACTTGGGACGGGTGGAGAAAGTGTTGAGAGGGTGTTCAAACATTTTCACCTACTGGAGACGGGTGGAGAAACTTTTGAGAGGGTGTTCAAACATTTAAACGCATTCGGGACGGGGGGAGAAAGTTTTGAGGGGGTGTTCAAACATTTTAACGCTCTAGGGACGGGTGGAGAAAAATCTGAGAGGTTGTTCATAAATTTTAATGTGATTGGGATGGGTGGAGATATTTTTGAGAGGGTGTTCGAAACGTTTTAGCGTAATTGGGATGGGTGGAGAAGTTTTGATTGGCAGCTCAAAGATTTTAACATACTTGGGACGGGCGGAGAAAGTTTTGAGAGGGTGTTCAAACATTTTAACGTTCTTTGGACGGGTGGGGACAGTTTTAGAGGGTGTTCAAACATTTTAACGTACTTGGGACGAATGGAGAACGTTTTGACAGGGGGATAAAACATTTTAACATTCTTGGGACGGGTGCAGAAAGTTTTGAGAGGGTGTTGAAACATTTTAACGCATTTGGGACGGGGGGAGAAAGTTTTGAGGGGGTGTTCAAACATTTTAACGCTCTATGGACTGGTGGAGAAATATTTGAGAGTTTGTTCATACATTTTAATGTGCTTGGGATCGGTGGAGATATTTTTGAGAGGATGTGCGAAACATTTTAACGTTATTGGGACGGGTGGAGAAGTTTTGAGTGGCAGTTCAAACTTTTTACCGTATTGGGACGCGGATAGAAAGTTTTCCGTGGGGTGTTCAGACATTTTAACGTACTTGGGACGGCTGGAGAATGTTTTGAGGGGGGGTTCAAACATTTTAATGTACTTGGGACGGGGGGAGAAAGTGTTGAGAGGGTGTTCAAACATTGTAACGTACTTGGGACGGGTGGAGATATTTTTGAGGGGGTGGTCGAAACATTTTCGCGTAATTGGGACAGGTGGAGAAGTTTTGATTGGCAGCTCAAACATTTTAACATACTTGGGACGGGCGGAGAAAGTTTTCAGAGGGTGAACAAACATTGTAACGTACTTGGGACGGGTGGAGAAAGTTTTGAGTCGGTGAACAAACATTTAAAAGTTCTTGGGACGGGTGTAGAAAGTGTTGAGAGGGTGTCAAACATTTTTCCGTACTTGGGGCGGGTGGAGAAAGTGTTGAGAGGGT
This sequence comes from Hypanus sabinus, assembly GCF_030144855.1. NCBI lineage: Eukaryota > Metazoa > Chordata > Chondrichthyes > Myliobatiformes > Dasyatidae > Hypanus > Hypanus sabinus. Next base: position 437,368 of record NW_026780950.1, read on the forward strand.
GTCAAACATTTTTCCGTACTTGGGACGGGTGGAGAAAGTGTTGAGAGGGTGTTCAAACATTTTCACCTACTGGAGAAGGGTGGAGAAACTTTTGAGAGGGTGTTCGAAACATTTTCGCGTAATTGGGACGGGTGGAGAAGTTTTGATTGGCAGCTCAAACATTTTAACATTCTTGGGACGGGGGGAGAAAGTTTTGAGGGGGTGTTCAAACATTTTAACGCTCTATGCACTGGTGGAGAAATATTTGAGAGTTTGTTCATACATTTTAATGTGCTTGGGATCGATGGAGATCTTTTTGAGAGGATCTTCGAAACATTTTAGCGTAACTGGGACGGGTGGAGAAGTTTTGAGTGGGGGTTCAAACTTCTTACCGTATTGGGACGCGGGTAGAATGTTTTCCGTGGGGTGTTCAAACATTTTAATGTACTTGGGACGGCTGGAGAATATTTTGAGAGGGGGTTGAAACATTTTAATGTACTTGGGACGGCTGGAGAATGTTTTGAGGCGGGGTTCAAACATTCAAATGTACTTGGGACGGCTGGAGAATGTTTTGAGAGAGTGTTCAAACATTTTAATGTACTTGGGACGGGTGTAGAAAGTTTTAAGAGGGTGTTCAAACATTTCAACGCACTTGGGACGGGTGGAAAAAGTTTTCAGAGGGTGAGCAAACATTTTAACGTACTTGGGACGGGTGGAGAAAGTTTTGAGTAGGGTTTCAAATATTTCAACGTTCTCTGGACGGGTGGGGACAGGTTTAAAGGGTGTTCAAACATTTTACCATACCTGGGACGAATGGAGAACGTTTTGACATGGGAAGAAACATTTTAACATTCTTGGGACGGGTGTAGAAAGTTTTGAGCGGGTGTTCAAACATTTCAACGCACTTGGGACGGATGGAAAAAGTTTTCATAGGGTGAGCAAACATTGTAACGTACTTGGGACGGGTGGAGAAAGTTTTGAGTGGGGGTTCAAACATTTTACCGTACTTGGGACGGGTGGAGAAAGTGTTGAGAGGGTGTTCAAATATTTTCACCTACTGGAGACTGGTGGCGAAACTTTTGAGAGGGTGTTCAAACATTTAAACGCATTTGGGACGGGGGGAGAAAGTTTTGAGGGGGTGTTCAAACATTTTAATGTACCTGGGACGGTTGGAGAAAGTTTTGAGTGGGTGTTCAAACATTTTACCGCAGTTGGTACGGGTGGAGAAAGTGTTGAGAGGGTGTTCAAATATTTTCACCTACTGGAGACGTGTGGAGAAAGTTTTGAGAGGGTGTTCAAACATTTAAACGCATTTGGGACGGGGGGAGAAAGTTTTGAGGGGGTGTTCAAACATCTTAACGCTCTATGGACGGGTGGAGAAAGATTTGAGAGTTTGTTCATACATTTTAATGTGCTTGGGACGGGTGGAGATATTTTTGAGAGGGTGTTCAAACATTTTAATGTAATTGGGACGGGTGGAGTTATTTTTGAGAGGGTGTTCGAAACATTTTAATGTTATTGGGACGGGTGGAGATATTTTTGAGAGGGTTTTCGAAACATTTTACCGTAATTGGGACGGGTGGAGAGGTTTTGAGTGGCAGTTCAAACTTTTTACCGTATTGGGACGCGGGTAGAAAGTTTTCCGTGCGGTGTTCAAACATTTTAATGTACTTGGGACGGGTGGAGAATGTTTTGAGAGGGGGTTCAAACATTGTAATGTACTTGGGACGGGTGGAGAATGTTTTGAGAGGGGGTTCAACCATTGTAATGTACTTGGGACGGGTGGAGAAAGTTTTGAGAGGGTGTTCAAACATTTTAACGCATTTGGGACGGGGGGAGAAAGTTTTGAGGGGGTGTTCAAACATCTTAACGCTCCATGGACTGGTGGAGAAATATTTGAGAGTTTGTTCATACATTTTAATGTGCTTGGGATCGGTGGAGATATTTTTGAGAGGATGTTCGAAACATTCTAACGTAATTGGGACGGGTGGAGAAGTTTTGAGTGGCAGTTCAAACTTTTTACCGTATTGGGACGCCGTCAGAAAGTTTTCCGTGGGGTGTTCAAACATTTTAATGTACTTGGGACGGCTGGAGAATGCTTTGAGAGGGGGTCCAAACATTTCAATGTACTTGGGACGGCTGGGGAATGTTTTGAGAGGGGGTTCAAACATTTTAATGTACCGGGGACGGGTGTAGAACGGTTTGAGAGGGTGTTCAAACAATTTAACGTTCTTGGGGCAGGTGGAGGAAGTTTTGAGAGGGTGTTCAAACATTTTAACATACTTGGGACGGTCGGAGAAAGTTTCGAGTGGGGGTTCAAATATTTCAACGTTCTTTGGACGGGTGGGGACAGTTTTAGAGGGTGTTCAAACATTTTAACGTACCTGGGATGAATGGAGAACGTTTTGACAGAGGAATAAAACATTTTAACATTCTTGGGACGGGTGTAGAAAGTTTTGAGAGGGTTTTCAAACATTTCAACGCATTTGGGACGGGTGGAAAAAGTTTTCAGAGGGTGAGGAAATATTGTAATGTACTTGGGATGGGTGGAGAAAGTGTTGAGAGGGTGTTCAAACATTTTAACGTACTCGGGACGGGTGGAGAAAATTTTGAGTGGGTGAACAAACATTTAACAGTTCTTGGGACGGGTGTAGAAAGTTTTGAGAGGGTGTCAAACATTTTTCCGTACTTGGGACGGGTGGAGAAAGTGTTGAGAGGGTGTTCAAACATTTTAACGTACTCGGGACGGGTGGAGAAAATTTTGAGTGGGTGAACAAACATTTAACAGTTCTTGGGACGGGTGTAGAAAGTTTTGAGAGGGTGTCAAACATTTTTCCGTACTTGGGACGGGTGGAGAAAGTGTTGAGAGGGTGTTCAAACATTTTCACCTACTGGAGACGGGTGGAGAAACTTTTGAGAGGGTGTTCAAACATTTAAACGCATTCGGGACGGGGGGAGAAAGTTTTGAGGGGGTGTTCAAACATTTTAACGCTCTAGGGACGGGTGGAGAAAAATCTGAGAGGTTGTTCATAAATTTTAATGTGATTGGGATGGGTGGAGATATTTTTGAGAGGGTGTTCGAAACGTTTTAGCGTAATTGGGATGGGTGGAGAAGTTTTGATTGGCAGCTCAAAGATTTTAACATACTTGGGACGGGCGGAGAAAGTTTTGAGAGGGTGTTCAAACATTTTAACGTTCTTTGGACGGGTGGGGACAGTTTTAGAGGGTGTTCAAACATTTTAACGTACTTGGGACGAATGGAGAACGTTTTGACAGGGGGATAAAACATTTTAACATTCTTGGGACGGGTGCAGAAAGTTTTGAGAGGGTGTTGAAACATTTTAACGCATTTGGGACGGGGGGAGAAAGTTTTGAGGGGGTGTTCAAACATTTTAACGCTCTATGGACTGGTGGAGAAATATTTGAGAGTTTGTTCATACATTTTAATGTGCTTGGGATCGGTGGAGATATTTTTGAGAGGATGTGCGAAACATTTTAACGTTATTGGGACGGGTGGAGAAGTTTTGAGTGGCAGTTCAAACTTTTTACCGTATTGGGACGCGGATAGAAAGTTTTCCGTGGGGTGTTCAGACATTTTAACGTACTTGGGACGGCTGGAGAATGTTTTGAGGGGGGGTTCAAACATTTTAATGTACTTGGGACGGGGGGAGAAAGTGTTGAGAGGGTATTCAAACATTGTAACGTACTTGGGACGGGTGGAGATATTTTTGAGGGGGTGGTCGAAACATTTTCGCGTAATTGGGACAGGTGGAGAAGTTTTGATTGGCAGCTCAAACATTTTAACATACTTGGGACGGGCGGAGAAAGTTTTCAGAGGGTGAACAAACATTGTAACGTACTTGGGACGGGTGGAGAAAGTTTTGAGTCGGGGTTCGAACATTTTAACGTAATTGGGACGGGTGGAGAAAGTATTGAGTGGGTGAGCAAACATTTAAACGTTCTTGGGACTGGTGTAGAACGTTTTGAGAGGGTGTCAAACATTTTAAGTACTTGGGACGGGGGGGAGAAAGTTTTGAGGGGGTGTTCAAACATTTTAATGTACTTGGGACGGTTGAAGAAAGTTTCGAGTGGGTGTTCAAACATTTTACCGTAGTTGGGAAGGGTTGAGAAAGTGTTGAGAGGGTGTTCAAATTTTTACACCTACTGGAGACGTGTGGAGAAAGCTTTGAGAGGGTTTTCAAACATTTAAACGCATTTGAGACGGGGGGAGAAAGTTTTGTGGGGGTGTTCAAACATTTTAACGCTCTATGGACGGGTGGAGAAAAATTTGAGAGCTTGTTCATACATTTTAATGTGCTGGGGATGGGTGTAGATATTTTTGAGAGGGTGTTCAAACATTTTAATGTAATTGGGAAGGGTGGAGATATTTTTGAGAGGGTGTTCGAAACATTTTAGCGTAATTGGTACGGGTGGAGAAGGTTTGAGTGGCAGCTCAACCTTTTTACCGTATTCGGACGCGGGTAGAAATTTTTCCGTGGGGTGTTCAAACATTTTAATGTACTTGGGACGGGTGGAGAATGTTTTGAGAGGGTAATCAAACATTTTAACATACTTGGGACGGGCGGAGAAAGTGTTGAGTGGGGGTTCAAACATTTGAACGTTCTTTGGACGGGTGGGGACAGTTTTAGAGGGTGTCCAAACATTTTAACGTACTTGGGACGAATGGAGAACGTTTTGAGAGGGGGATAAAACATTTAAACGTTCTTGGGACGGGTGTAGAAAGTTTTGAGATGTTGTCAAACATTGTAACGCACTTGGGACGGGTGGAAAAAGTTTTGAGAGTGTGTTCAAACATTTTACCGTACTTGGGACGGGTGGACAAAGAGTTGAGAGGGTGTTCAAATATTTTCACATACTGGAGACGGGCGGAGAAAGTTTGGAGAGAGTGTTCAAACATTTAAACGCATTTGGGACGTGGGGAGAAAGTTTTGAGGGGGTGTTCAAACATTTTAACGCTCTATGGATGGGTGGAGAAAGATTTGAGAGTTTGTTCATACATTTTAATGTGCTTGGGATGGGTGGAGATATTTTTGTGAGGGTGTTCAAACATTTTAATGTAATTGGGACGGGTGGAGATATTTTTGAGAGGGTGTTCGAAACATTTTAGCGTAATTGGGACGGGTGGAGAAGTTTTGAATGGCAGCTCAAACTTTTTACCGTATTCGGACGGGGGTAGAAAGTTTTCCGTGGGGTGTTCAAACATTTTAATGTACTTGGTACGGTTGGAGAACGTTTTGACAGGGGGATAAAACATTTTAACATTCTTGGGACGGGGGGAGAAAGTTTTGAGGGGGTGTTCAAACATTTTAACGCTCTATGGATGGGTGGAGAAAGATTGGAGAGTTTGTTCATACATTTTAATGTGCTTGGGATGGGTGGAGATATTTTTGTGAGGGTGTTCAAACATTTTAATGTAATTGGGACGGGTGGAGATATATGTGAGAGGGTGTTCGAAACATTTTAGCGTAATTGGGACGGGTGGAGAAGTTTTGAGTGGCAGCTCAAACTTTTTACCGTATTTGGACGGGGGTAGAAAGTTTTCCGTGGGGTGTTCAATCATTTTAACGTTCTTGGGACGAATGGAGAACGTTTTGACAGGGGGATAAAACATTTTAACATTCTTGGGACGGGGGGAGAAAGATTTGAGGGGGTGTTCAAACATTTTAACATACATGGGACGGTCGGAGAAAGTTTTGAGTGGGGGTTCAAATATTTTAACGTTCTTTGGACGGGTGGGGACAGTTTTAAAGGGTGTTCAAACATTTTAACGTACCTGGGACGAATGGAGAACGTTTTGAGAGGGGGATAAAACATTTAAACGTTCTTGGGACGGGTGTAGAAAGTTTTGAGATGTTGTCAAACATTTTAACGCACTTGGGACGGGTGGAGAAAGTGTTGAGAGGGTGTTCAAATATTTTCACCTACTGGAGACGTGTGGAGAAAGTTTTGAGAGGGTGTTCAAACATTTAAACGCATTTGGGACGGGGGGAGAAAGTTTTGCGGGGGTGTTCAAACATTTTAACGCTCTATGGAGGGGTGGAGAAAGATTTGAGAGTTTGTTCATACATTTTAATGTGCTTGGGATGGGTGGAGATATTTTTGAGAGGGTGTTCAAACATTTTAATGTAATTGGGACGGGTGGAGATATTTTTGAGAGGGTGTTCAAACATTTTACCGTACTTGGGATGGGTGGAGAAAGTGTTGAGAGGGTGTTCAAATATGTTCACCTACTGGAGACGTGTGGAGAAACTTTTGAGAGGGTGTTCAAACATTTAAACGCATTTGGGACGGGGGGAGAAAGTTTTGAGGGGGTGTTCAAACATTTTAACGCTCTATGGACGGGTGGAGAAAGATTTGAGAGTTTGTTCATACATTTTAATGTGCTTGGGATGGGTGCAGATATTTTTGAGAGGGTGTTCGAAACATTTTTATGTTATTGGGACGGGTGGAGAAGTTTTGAGTGGCAGTTCAAACTTTTTACCGTATTGGGACGCGGGTAGAATGTTTTCCGTGGGGTGTTCAAACATTTTAATGTACTTGGGACGGCTGGAGAATGTTTTGAGAGGGGGTTCAAACATTTTAATGTACTTGGGACGGCTGGAGAATGTTTTAAGGGGGGGTTCAAACATTTAAATGTACTTGGGACAGGTGTAGAAAGTTTTGAGAGGGTGTTCAAACATTTCAACGCACTTGGGACGGGTGGAAAAAGTTTTCAGAGGGTGAGCAAACATTGTAATGTACTAGGGACGGGTGGAGAAAGTGTTGAGTGGGGGTTCAAACATTTTACCGTACTTGGGACGGGTGGAGAAAGTGTTGAGAGGGTGTTCAAATATTTTCACCTACTGGAGACTGGTGGCGAAACTTTTGAGAGGGTGTTCAAACATTTAAACGCATTTGGGACGGGGGGACAAAGTTTTGAGGGGGTTTTCAAACATTTTAATGTACCTGGGACGGTTGGAGATAGTTTTCAGTGGGTGTTCAAACATTTTACCGTACTTGGGACGGGTGGAGAAAGTGTTGAGAGGGTGTTCAAATATTTTCTTCCTACTGGAGACTGGTGGCGAAACTTTTGAGAGTGTGTTCAAACATTTAAACGCATTTGGGACGGGGGGAGAACGTTTTGAGGGGGTGTTCAAACATTTTAATGTACCTGGGACGGTTGGAGATAGTTTGGAGTGGGGGTTCAAACATTTTACCGTACTTGGGACGGGTGGAGAAAGTGTTGAGAGGGTTTTCAAATATTTTCACCTACTGGCGACGTGTGGAGAATGTTTTGAGAGGGTGTTCAAACATTTAAACGCATTTGGGACGGGGGGAGAAAGTTTGGAGGGGGTGTTCAAACATTTTAACGCTCTATGGACGGGTGGAGAAAGATTTGAGAGTTTTTTCATACATTTTAATGTGCTTGGGATGGGTGGAGATATTTTTGAGAGGGTGTTCGAAACATTTTAATGTTATTGGGACGGGTGGAGAAGTTTTGAGTGGCAGTTCAAACTTTTTACCGTATTGGGACGCCGGTCGGAAGTTTTCCGTGGGGTGTTCAAACATTTTATTTTACTTGGGACGGGTGTAGAAGGTTTTGAGAGGGTGTTCAAACATTTCAACGCACTTGGGACGGGTGGAAAAAGTTTTCAGAGGGTGAGCAAACATTGTAACGTACTTGGGACGGGTGGAGAAAGTGTTGAGAGGGTGTCAAACATTTTACCGTTCTTGGGACGTGTGGAGAAAGTGTTGAGAGGGTGTTCAAACATTTAAACACATTTGGGACGGGGGGAGAAAGTTTGGAGGGGTGTTCAAACATTTTAACGCTCTATGGACGGGTGGAGAAAAATTTGAGAGGTTGTTCATACATTTTAATGTGCTTGGGATGGGTGGAGATATTTTTGAGAGGGTCTTCAAACATTTTAATGTAATTGGGAAGGGTGGAGATATTTTTGAGAGGGTGTTCGAAACATTTTCGCGTAATTGGGATTGGTGGAGAAGTTTTGATTGGCAGCTCAAACATTTTAACATACTTGGGACGGGCGGAGAAAGTTTTGAGAGGGTGTTCAAACATTTTAACGTTCTTTGGACCGGTGGGGACAGGTTTAGAGGGTGTTCAAACATTTTAACGTACTTGGGACGAATGGAGAACGTTTTGACAGGGGGATAAAACATTTTAAAATTCTTGGGACGGGTGGAGAAAGTTTTGAGAGGGTGTTCAAACATTTTAACATTCTTGGGACGGGTGGAGAAAGTTTTGAGAGGGTGTTCAAACATTTAAACGCATTTGGGACGGGGGGAGAAAGATTTGAGGGGGTGTTCAAACATTTTAACGCTCTATGAACTGGTGGAGAAATATTTGAGAGTTTGTTCATACATTTTAATGTGCTTGGGATCGATGGAGATATTTTTGAGAGGATGTTCGAAACATTTTAGAGTAATTGGGACGGGTGGAGAAGTTTTGAGTGGGGGTTCAAACTTTTTACCGTATTGGGACGCGGGTAGAATGTTTTCCGTGGGGTGTTCAAACATTTTAATGTACTTAGGACGGCTGGAGAATGTTTTGAGTGGGTGTTCAAACATTTTAATGTACTTGGGACGGCTGGAGAATGTTTTGAGGGGGGGTTTAAACATTTAAATGTACTTGGGACGGGTGTAGAAAGGGTTGAGAGGGTGTTCAAACAATTTAACGTTCTTGGGACAGGTGGAGAAAGTTTTGAGAGGGTGTTCAAACATTTTAACATACTTGGGACGGTCGGAGAAAGTTTTGAGTGGGGGTTCAAATATTTCAACGTTCTTTGGACGGGTGGGGACAGTTTTAGAGGGTGTTCAAACATTATAACGTACCTGGGACGAATGGAGAACGTTTTGACAGGGGGATAAAACATTTTAACATTCTTGGGACGGGTGTAGAAAGTTTTGAGAGGGTGTTCAAACATTTCAACGCACTTGGGACGGGTGGAAAAAGTTTTCAGAGGGTGTGCAAACATTGTAACGTACTTGGGACAGGTGGAGAAAGTTTTGAGTGGGGGTTCAAACATTTTACCGTACTTGGGACGGGTGGAGAAAGTGTTGAGAGGGTGTTCAAATATTTTCACCTACTGGAGACGGGTGGAGAAGGTTTGGAGAGGGTGTTCAAACATTTAAACGCATTTGGGACGGGGGGAGAAAGTTTTGAGGGGGTGTTCAAACATATTAACGCTCTATGGACGGGTGGAGAAAGATTTGAGAGTTTGTTCATACATTTTAATGTGCTTGGGATGGGTGCAGATATTTCTGAGAGGGTGTTCAAATATTTTAATGTAATTGGGACGGGTGGAGATATTTTTGAGAGGGTGTTCGAAACATTTTAATGTTATTGGGACGGGTGGAGAAGTTTTGAGTGGCAGCTCAAACTTTTTACCGTATTGGGACGCCGGTAGGAAGTTATCCGTGGGGTGTTCAGACATTTTAATATACTTGGGACGGGTGTAGAAAGTTTTGAGAGGGTGTTCAAACATTTCAACGCACTTGGGACGGGTGGAAAAAGTTTTCAGAGGGTGTGCAAACATTGTAACGTACTTGGGACAGGTGGAGAAGGTTTTGAGTGGGGGTTCAAACATTTTACCGTACTTGGGACGGGTGGAGAAAGTGTTGAGAGGGTTTTCAAATATTTTCACCTACTGGCGACGTGTGGAGAATGTTTTGAGAGGGTGTTCAAACATTTAAACGCATTTGGGACGGGGGGAGAAAGTTTGGAGGGGGTGTTCAAACATTTTAACGCTCTATGGACGGGTGGAGAAAGATTTGAGAGTTTTTTCATACATTTTAATGTGCTTGGGATGGGTGGAGATATTTTTGAGAGGGTGTTCGAAACATTTTAATGTTATTGGGACGGGTGGAGAAGTTTTGAGTGGCAGTTCAAACTTTTTACCGTATTGGGACGCCGGTCGGAAGTTTTCCGTGGGGTGTTCAAACATTTTATTTTACTTGGGACGGGTGTAGAAGGTTTTGAGAGGGTGTTCAAACATTTCAACGCACTTGGGACGGGTGGAAAAAGTTTTCAGAGGGTGAGCAAACATTGTAACGTACTTGGGACGGGTGGAGAAAGTGTTGAGAGGGTGTCAAACATTTTACCGTTCTTGGGACGTGTGGAGAAAGTGTTGAGAGGGTGTTCAAACATTTAAACACATTTGGGACGGGGGGAGAAAGTTTGGAGGGGTGTTCAAACATTTTAACGCTCTATGGACGGGTGGAGAAAAATTTGAGAGGTTGTTCATACATTTTAATGTGCTTGGGATGGGTGGAGATATTTTTGAGAGGGTCTTCAAACATTTTAATGTAATTGGGAAGGGTGGAGATATTTTTGAGAGGGTGTTCGAAACATTTTCGCGTAATTGGGATTGGTGGAGAAGTTTTGATTGGCAGCTCAAACATTTTAACATACTTGGGACGGGCGGAGAAAGTTTTGAGAGGGTGTTCAAACATTTTAACGTTCTTTGGACCGGTGGGGACAGGTTTAGAGGGTGTTCAAACATTTTAACGTACTTGGGACGAATGGAGAACGTTTTGACAGGGGGATAAAACATTTTAAAATTCTTGGGACGGGTGGAGAAAGTTTTGAGAGGGTGTTCAAACATTTTAACATTCTTGGGACGGGTGGAGAAAGTTTTGAGAGGGTGTTCAAACATTTAAACGCATTTGGGACGGGGGGAGAAAGATTTGAGGGGGTGTTCAAACATTTTAACGCTCTATGAACTTGTGGAGAAATATTTGAGAGTTTGTTCATACATTTTAATGTGCTTGGGATCGATGGAGATATTTTTGAGAGGATGTTCGAAACATTTTAGCGTAATTGGGACGGGTGGAGAAGTTTTGAGTGGGGGTTCAAACTTTTTACCGTATTGGGACGCGGGTAGAATGTTTTCCGTGGGGTGTTCAAACATTTTAATGTACTTAGGACGGCTGGAGAATGTTTTGAGTGGGTGTTCAAACATTTTAATGTACTTGGGACGGCTGGAGAATGTTTTGAGGGGGGGTTTAAACATTTAAATGTACTTGGGACGGGTGTAGAAAGGGTTGAGAGGGTGTTCAAACAATTTAACGTTCTTGGGACAGGTGGAGAAAGTTTTGAGAGGGTGTTCAAACATTTTAACATACTTGGGACGGTCGGAGAAAGTTTTGAGTGGGGGTTCAAATATTTCAACGTTCTTTGGACGGGTGGGGACAGTTTTAGAGGGTGTTCAAACATTATAACGTACCTGGGACGAATGGAGAACGTTTTGACAGGGGGATAAAACATTTTAACATTCTTGGGACGGGTGTAGAAAGTTTTGAGAGGGTGTTCAAACATTTCAACGCACTTGGGACGGGTGGAAAAAGTTTTCAGAGGGTGTGCAAACATTGTAACGTACTTGGGACAGGTGGAGAAAGTTTTGAGTGGGGGTTCAAACATTTTACCGTACTTGGGACGGGTGGAGAAAGTGTTGAGAGGGTGTTCAAATATTTTCACCTACTGGAGACGGGTGGAGAAGGTTTGGAGAGGGTGTTCAAACATTTAAACGCATTTGGGACGGGGGGAGAAAGTTTTGAGGGGGTGTTCAAACATATTAACGCTCTATGGACGGGTGGAGAAAGATTTGAGAGTTTGTTCATACATTTTAATGTGCTTGGGATGGGTGCAGATATTTCTGAGAGGGTGTTCAAATATTTTAATGTAATTGGGACGGGTGGAGATATTTTTGAGAGGGTGTTCGAAACATTTTAATGTTATTGGGACGGGTGGAGAAGTTTTGAGTGGCAGTTCAAACTTTTTACCGTATTGGGACGCCGGTAGGAAGTTTTCCGTGGGGTGTTCAAACATTTTAATGTACTTGGGACGGCTGGAGAATGTTTTGAGTGGGGGTTCAAACATTTTAATGTACTTGGGACGGCAGGAGAATGTTCTGAGGGGGGGTTCAATCATTTTAATGTACTTGGGACGGGTGTAGAAAGTTTTGAGAGGGTGTTCAAACATTTCAACGCACTTGGGACGGGTGGAAAAAGTTTTCAGAGGGTGATCAAACATTGTAACGTACTTGGGACGGGTGGAGAAAGTTTTGAGTGGGGGTTCAAACATTTTAACGTAATTGGGACGGATGGAGAATGTGTTGAGTGGTTGTTCAAACTTTTTAACGTACTCCGGACGGGTGGAGAAAGTTTTGAGTGGGTGAGCAAACATTTTAACGTACTCGGGACGGGTGGAGAAAGTTTTGAGAGGGTGTCAAACATTTTACCGTACCTGGGACGGGTGGAGAAAGTTTTGAGGGGGTGTTCAAACATTTTAATGTACCTGGGACGGTTGGAGATAGTTTTGAGTGGGTGTTCAAACATTTTACCGTACTTGGGACGGGTGGAGAAAGTGTTGAGAGGGTGTTCAAATATTTTCACCTACTGGAGACTGGTGGCGAAACTTTCGAGAGGGTGTTCAAACATTTAAACGCATTTGGGACGGGGGGAGAAAGTTTTGAGGGGGTGTTCAAACATTTTAATGTACCTGGGACGGTTGGAGATAGTTTTGAGTGGGTGTTCAAACATTTTACCGTACTTGGGACGGGTGGAGAAAGTGTTGAGAGGGTGTTCAAATATTTTCACCTACTGGAGACGGGTGGAGAAGGTTTGGAGAGGGTGTTCAAACATTTAAACGCATTTGGGACGGGGGGAGAAAGTTTTGAGGGGGTGTTCAAACATATTAACGCTCTATGGACGGGTGGAGAAAGATTTGAGAGTTTGTTCATACATTTTAATGTGCTTGGGATGGGTGCAGATATTTCTGAGAGGGTGTTCAAATATTTTAATGTAATTGGGACGGGTGGAGATATTTTTGAGAGGGTGTTCGAAACATTTTAATGTTATTGGGACGGGTGGAGAAGTTTTGAGTGGCAGTTCAAACTTTTTACCGTATTGGGACGCCGGTAGGAAGTTTTCCGTGGGGTGTTCAAACATTTTAATGTACTTGGGACGGCTGGAGAATGTTTTGAGTGGGGGTTCAAACATTTTAATGTACTTGGGACGGCAGGAGAATGTTCTGAGGGGGGGTTCAATCATTTTAATGTACTTGGGACGGGTGTAGAAAGTTTTGAGAGGGTGTTCAAACATTTCAACGCACTTGGGACGGGTGGAAAAAGTTTTCAGAGGGTGATCAAACATTGTAACGTACTTGGGACGGGTGGAGAAAGTTTTGAGTGGGGGTTCAAACATTTTAACGTAATTGGGACGGATGGAGAATGTGTTGAGTGGTTGTTCAAACTTTTTAACGTACTCCGGACGGGTGGAGAAAGTTTTGAGTGGGTGAGCAAACATTTTAACGTACTCGGGACGGGTGGAGAAAGTTTTGAGAGGGTGTCAAACATTTTACCGTACCTGGGACGGGTGGAGAAAGTTTTGAGGGGGTGTTCAAACATTTTAATGTACCTGGGACGGTTGGAGATAGTTTTGAGTGGGGGTTCGAACATTTTACCGTTCTTGGGACGGGTGGAGAAAGTGTTGAGAGGGTTTTCAAATATTTTCACCTACTGGAGACGTGTGGAGAACGTTTTGAGAGGGTGTTCAAACATTTAAACGCATTTGGGACGGGGGGAGAAAGTTTTGAGGGGGTGTTCAAACATTTTAACGCTCTATGGACGGGTGGAGAAAGATATGAGAGTTTGTTCATACATTTTAATGTGCTTGGGATGGGTGGAGAAAGTGTTGAGAGGGTGTTCAAATATTTTCACCTACTGGAGACGTGTGGAGAAAGTTTTGAGAGGGTGTTCAAACATTTAAACGCATTTGGGACGGGGGGAGAAAGTTTTGAGGGGGTGTTCAAACATTTTAACGCTCTATGGACGGGTGGAGAAAGATTTGAGAGTTTGTTCATACATTTTAATGTGCTTGGGATGGGTGGAGATATTTTTGAGAGGGTGTTCAAATATTTTAATGTAATTGGGACGGGTGGAGATATTTTTGAGAGGGTGTTCGAAACATTTTAATGTTATTGGGACGGGTGGAGAAGTTTTGAGTGGCAGCTCAAACTTTTTACCGTATTGGGACGCCGGTAGGAAGTTTTCCGTGGGGTGTTCAGACATTTTAATATACTTGGGACGGGTGTAGAAAGTTTTGAGTGGGGGTTCAAACATTTTACCGTACTTGGGACGGGTGGAGAAAGTGTTGAGAGGTTGTTCAAATATTTTCACCTACTGGAGACTGGTGGCGAAACTTTTGAGTGAGTGTTCAAACATTTAAACGCATTTGGGACATGGGGAGAAAGTTTTGAGGGGGTGTTCAAACATTTTAATGTACCTGGGACGGTTGGAGATAGTTTTGAGTGGGTGTTCAAACATTTTACCGTACTTGGGACGGGTGGAGAAAGTGTTGAGAGGGTGTTCAAATATTTTCACCTACTGGAGACTGGTGGCGAAACTTTCGAGAGGGTGTTCAAACATTTAAACGCATTTGGGACGGGGGGAGAAAGTTTTGAGGGAGTGTTCAAACATTTTAATGTACCTGGGACGGTTGGAGATAGTTTTGAGTGGGTGTTCAAACATTTTACCGTACTTGGGACGGGTGGAGAAAGTGTTGAGAGGGTGTTCAAATATTTTCACCTACTGGAGACGGGTGGAGAAGGTTTGGAGAGGGTGTTCAAACATTTAAACGCATTTGGGACGTGGGGAGAAAGTTTTGAGGGGGTGTTCAAACATATTAACGCTCTATGGACGGGTGGAGAAAGATTTGAGAGTTTGTTCATACATTTTAATGTGCTTGGGATGGGTGCAGATATTTCTGAGAGGGTGTTCAAATATTTTAATGTAATTGGGACGGGTGGAGATATTTTTGAGAGGGTGTTCGAAACATTTTAATGTTATTGGGACGGGTGGAGAAGTTTTGAGTGGCAGTTCAAACTTTTTACCGTATTGGGACGCCGGTAGGAAGTTTTCCGTGGGGTGTTCAAACATTTTAATGTACTTGGGACGGCTGGAGAATGTTTTGAGTGGGGGTTCAAACATTTTAATGTACTTGGGACGGCAGGAGAATGTTCTGAGGGGGGGTTCAATCATTTTAATGTACTTGGGACGGGTGTAGAAAGTTTTGAGAGGGTGTTCAAACATTTCAACGCGCTTGGGACGGGTGGAAAAAGTTTTCAGAGGGTGATCAAACATTGTAACGTACTTGGGACGGGTGGAGAAAGTTTTGAGTGGGGGTTCAAACATTTTAACGTAATTGGGACGGATGGAGAATGTGTTGAGTGGTTGTTCAAACATTTTAACGTACTCCGGACGGGTGGAGAAAGTTTTGAGTGGGTGAGCAAACATTTTAACGTACTCGGGACGGGTGGAGAAAGTTTTGAGAGGGTGTCAAACATTTTACCGTACCTGGGACGGGTGGAGAAAGTTTTGAGGGGGTGTTCAAACATTTTAATGTACCTGGGACGGTTGGAGATAGTTTTGAGTGGGGGTTCGAACATTTTACCGTACTTGGGACGGGTGGAGAAAGTGTTGAGAGGGTTTTCAAATATTTTCACCTACTGGAGACGTGTGGAGAACGTTTTGAGAGGGTGTTCAAACATTTAAACGCATTTGGGACGGGGGGAGAAAGTTTTGAGGGGGTGTTCAAACATTTTAACGCTCTATGGACGGGTGGAGAAAGATATGAGAGTTTGTTCATACATTTTAATGTGCTTGGGATGGGTGGAGAAAGTGTTGAGAGGGTGTTCAAATATTTTCACCTACTGGAGACGTGTGGAGAAAGTTTTGAGAGGGTGTTCAAACATTTAAACTCAATTGGGACGGGGGGAGAAAGCTTTGCGGGGGTGTTCAAACATTTTAACGCTCTATGGACGGGTGGAGAAAGATTTGAGAGTTTGTTCATACATTTTAATGTGCTTGGGATGGGTGGAGATATTTTTGAGAGGGTGTTCAAATATTTTAATGTAATTGGGACGGGTGGAGATATTTTTGAGAGGGTGTTCGAAACATTTTAATGTTATTGGGACGGGTGGAGAAGTTTTGAGTGGCAGCTCAAACTTTTTACCGTATTGGGACGCCGGTAGGAAGTTATCCGTGGGGTGTTCAGACATTTTAATATACTTGGGACGGGTGTAGAAAGTTTTGAGAGGGTGTTCAAACATTTCAACGCACTTGGGACGGGTGGAAAAAGTTTTCAGAGGGTGTGCAAACATTGTAACGTACTTGGGACAGGTGGAGAAGGTTTTGAGTGGGGGTTCAAACATTTTACCGTACTTGGGACGGGTGGAGAAAGTGTTGAGAGGGTGTTCAAATATTTTCACCTACTGGAGACTGGTGGCGAAACTTTTGAGAGAGTGTTCAAACATTTAAACGCATTTGGGACGGGGGGAGAAAGTTTTGAGGGGGTGTTCAAACATTTTAATGTACCTGGGACGGTTGGAGATAGTTTTGAGTGGGTGTTCAAACATTTTATCGTACTTGGGACGGGTGGAGAAAGTGTTGAGAGGGTGTTCAAATATTTTCACCTACTGGAGACTGGTGGCGAAACTTTCGAGAGGGTGTTCAAACATTTAAACGCATTTGGGACGGGGGGAAATGTTTTGAGGGGGTGTTCAAACATTTTAATGTACCTGGGACGGTTGGAGATAGTTTTGAGTGGGTGTTCAAACATTTTACCGTACTTGGGATGGGAGCAGAAAGTGTTGAGAGGTTCAAATATTTTAATGTAATTGGGACGGGTGGAGATAGTTTGGAGTGGGGGTTCAAACATTTTACCGTACTTGGGATGGGAGGAGAAAGTGTTGAGAGGGTGTTCAAATATTTTCACCTACTGGAGACGGGTGGAGAAGGTTTGGAGAGGGTGTTCAAACATTTAAACGCATTTGGGACGGGGGGAGAAAGTTTTGAGGGGGTGTTCAAACATATTAACGCTCTATGGACGGGTGGAGAAAGATTTGAGAGTTTGTTCATACATTTTAATGTGCTTGGGATGGGTGCAGATATTTCTGAGAGGGTGTTCAAATATTTTAATGTAATTGGGACGGGTGGAGATATTTTTGAGAGGGTGTTCTAAACATTTTAATGTTATTGGGACGGGTGGAGAAGTTTTGAGTGGCAGTTCAAACTTTTTACCGTATTGGGACGCCGGTAGGAAGTTTTCCGTGGGGTGTTCAAACATTTTAATGTACTTGGGACGGCTGGAGAATGTTTTGAGTGGGGGTTCAAACATTTTAATGTACTTGGGACGGCAGGAGAATGTTCTGAGGGGGGGTTCAATCATTTTAATGTACTTGGGACGGGTGTAGAAAGTTTTGAGAGGGTGTTCAAACATTTCAACGCACTTGGGACGGGTGGAAAAAGTTTTCAGAGGGTGATCAAACATTGTAACGTACTTGGGACGGGTGGAGAAAGTTTTGAGTGGGGGTTCAAACATTTTAACGTAATTGGGACGGATGGAGAATGTGTTGAGTGGTTGTTCAAACATTTTAACGTACTCCGGACGGGTGGAGAAAGTTTTGAGTGGGTGAGCAAACATTTTAACGTACTAGGGACGGGTGGAGAAAGTTTTGAGAGGGTGTCAAACATTTTACCGTACCTGGGACGGGTGGAGAAAGTTTTGAGGGGGTGTTCAAACATTTTAATGTACCTGGGACGGTTGGAGATAGTTTTGAGTGGGGGTTCGAACATTTTACCGTACTTGGGACGGGTGGAGAAAGTGTTGAGAGGGTTTTCAAATATTTTCACCTACTGGAGACGTGTGGAGAACGTTTTGAGAGGGTGTTCAAACATTTAAACGCATTTGGGACGGGGGGAGAAAGTTTTGAGGGGGTGTTCAAACATTTTAACGCTCTATGGACGGGTGGAGAAAGATATGAGAGTTTGTTCATACATTTTAATGTGCTTGGGATGGGTGGAGAAAGTGTTGAGAGGGTGTTCAAATATTTTCACCTACTGGAGACGTGTGGAGAAAGTTTTGAGAGGGTGTTCAAACATTTAAACGCATTTGGGACGGGGGGAGAAAGTTTTGAGGGTGTGTTCAAACATTTTAACGCTCTATGGACGGGTGGAGAAAGATTTGAGAGTTTGTTCATACATTTTAATGTGCTTGGGATGGGTGGAGATATTTTTGAGAGGGTGTTCAAATATTTTAATGTAATTGGGACGGGTGGAGATATTTTTGAGAGGGTGTTCGAAACATTTTAATGTTATTGGGACGGGTGGAGAAGTTTTGAGTGGCAGCTCAAACTTTTTACCGTATTGGGACACCGGTAGGAAGTTATCCGTGGGGTGTTCAGACATTTTAATATACTTGGGACGGGTGTAGAAAGTTTTGAGAGGGTGTTCAAACATTTCAACGCACTTGGGACGGGTGGAAAAAGTTTTCAGAGGGTGTGCAAACATTGTAACGTACTTGGGACAGGTGGAGAAGGTTTTGAGTGGGGGTTCAAACATTTTACCGTACTTGGGACGGGTGGAGAAAGTGTTGAGAGGGTGTTCAAATATTTTCACCTACTGGAGACTGGTGGCGAAACTTTTGAGAGAGTGTTCAAACATTTAAACGCATTTGGGACGGGGGGAGAAAGTTTTGAGGGGGTGTTCAAACATTTTAATGTACCTGGGACGGTTGGAGATAGTTTTGAGTGGGTGTTCAAACATTTTATCGTACTTGGGACGGGTGGAGAAAGTGTTGAGAGGGTGTTCAAATATTTTCACCTACTGGAGACTGGTGGCGAAACTTTCGAGAGGGTGTTCAAACATTTAAACGCATTTGGGACGGGGGGAGAAAGTTTTGAGGGGGTGTTCAAACATATTAACGCTCTATGGACGGGTGGAGAAAGATTTGAGAGTTTGTTCATACATTTTAATGTGCTTGGGATGGGTGCAGATATTTCTGAGAGGGTGTTCAAATATTTTAATGTAATTGGGACGGGTGGAGATATTTTTGAGAGGGTGTTCTAAACATTTTAATGTTATTGGGACGGGTGGAGAAGTTTTGAGTGGCAGTTCAAACTTTTTACCGTATTGGGACGCCGGTAGGAAGTTTTCCGTGGGGTGTTCAAACATTTTAATGTACTTGGGACGGCTGGAGAATGTTTTGAGTGGGGGTTCAAACATTTTAATGTACTTGGGACGGCAGGAGAATGTTCTGAGGGGGGGTTCAATCATTTTAATGTACTTGGGACGGGTGTAGAAAGTTTTGAGAGGGTGTTCAAACATTTCAACGCACTTGGGACGGGTGGAAAAGGTTTTCAGAGGGTGATCAAACATTGTAACGTACTTGGGACGGGTGGAGAAAGTTTTGAGTGGGGGTTCAAACATTTTAACGTAATTGGGACGGATGGAGAATGTGTTGAGTGGTTGTTCAAACATTTTAACGTACTCCGGACGGGTGGAGAAAGTTTTGAGTGGGTGAGCAAACATTTTAACGTACTCGGGACGGGTGGAGAAAGTTTTGAGAGGGTGTCAAACATTTTACCGTACCTGGGACGGGTGGAGAAAGTTTTGAGGGGGTGTTCAAACATTTTAATGTACCTGGGACGGTTGGAGATAGTTTTGAGTGGGGGTTCGAACATTTTACCGTACTTGGGACGGGTGGAGAAAGTGTTGAGAGGGTGTTCAAATATTTTCACCTACTGGAGACGGGTGGAGAACGTTTTGAGAGGGTGTTCAAATATTTAGACGCATTTGGGACGGGGGGAGAAAGTTTTGAGGGGGTGTTCAAACATTTTAACGCTCTATGGACGGGTGGAGAAAGATATGAGAGTTTGTTCATACATTTTAATGTGCTTGGGATGGGTGGAGAAAGTGTTGAGAGGGTGTTCAAATATTTTCACCTACTGGAGACGTGTGGAGAAAGTTTTGAGAGGGTGTTCAAACATTTAAACGCATTTGGGACGGGGGGAGAAAGTTTTGAGGGGGTGTTCAAACATTTTAACGCTCTATGGACGGGTGGAGAAAGATTTGAGAGTTTGTTCATACATTTTAATGTGCTTGGGATGGGTGGAGATATTTTTGAGAGGGTGTTCAAATATTTTAATGTAATTGGGACGGGTGGAGATATTTTTGAGAGGGTGTTCGAAACATTTTAATGTTATTGGGACGGGTGGAGAAGTTTTGAGTGGCAGCTCAAACTTTTTACCGTATTGGGACGCCGGTAGGAAGTTATCCGTGGGGTGTTCAGACATTTTAATATACTTGGGACGGGTGTAGAAAGTTTTGAGAGGGTGTTCAAACATTTCAACGCACTTGGGACGGGTGGAAAAAGTTTTCAGAGGGTGTGCAAACATTGTAACGTACTTGGGACAGGTGGAGAAGGTTTTGAGTGGGGGTTCAAACATTTTACCGTACTTGGGACGGGTGGAGAAAGTGTTGAGAGGGTGTTCAAATATTTTCACCTACTGGAGACTGGTGGCGAAACTTTTGAGAGGGTGTTCAAACATTTAAACGCATTTGGGACGCGGGGAGAAAGTTTTGAGGGGGTGTTCAAACATTTTAATGTACCTGGGACGGTTGGAGATAGTTTTGAGTGGGTGTTCAAACATTTTATCGTACTTGGGACGGGTGGAGAAAGTGTTGAGAGGGTGTTCAAATATTTTCACCTACTGGAGACTGGTGGCGAAACTTTCGAGAGGGTGTTCAAACATTTAAACGCATTTGGGACGGGGGGAAATGTTTTGAGGGGGTGTTCAAACATTTTAATGTACCTGGGACGGTTGGAGATAGTTTTGAGTGGGTGTTCAAACATTTTACCGTACTTGGGATGGGAGCAGAAAGTGTTGAGAGGTTCAAATATTTTAATGTAATTGGGACGGGTGGAGATAGTTTGGAGTGGGGGTTCAAACATTTTACCGTACTTGGGATGGGAGGAGAAAGTGTTGAGAGGGTGTTCAAATATTTTCACCTACTGGAGACGTGTGGAGAAAGTTTTGCGGGGGTGTTCAAACATTTTAACGCTCTATGGACGGGTGGAGAAAGATTTGAGAGATTGTTCATACATTTTAATGTGCTTGGGATGGGTGCAGATATTTTTGAGAGGGTGTTCAAATATTTTAATGTAATTGGGACGGGTGGAGATAGTTTGGAGTGGGGGTTCAAACATTTTACCGTACTTGGGACGGGTGGAGAAAGTGTTGAGAGGGTTTTCAAATATTTTCACCTACTGGAGACGTGTGGAGAATGTTTTCAGAGGGTGTTCAAACATTTAAACGCATTTGGGACGGGGGGAGGAAGTTTGGAGGGGGTGTTCAAACATTTTAACGCTCTATGGACGGGCGGAGAAAGATTTGAGAGTTTTTTCATACATTTTAATGTGCTTGGGATGGGTGGAGATATTTTTGAGAGGGTGTTCGAAACATTTTAATGTTATTGGGACGGGTGGAGAAGTTTTGAGTGGCAGTTCAAACTTTTTACCTTATTGGGACGCCGGTCGGAAGTTTTCCGTGGGGTGTTCAAACATTTTATTTTACTTGGGACGGGTGTAGAAAGTTTTGAGAGGGTGTTCAAACATTTCAACGCACTTGGGACGGGTGGAAAAAGTTTTCAGAGGGTGAGCAAACATTGTAACGTACTTGGGACGGGTGGAGAAAGTGTTGAGAGGGTGTTCAAACATTTTAATGTACCTGGGACGGTTGGAGATAGTTTTGAGTGGGGGTTCGAACATTTTACCGTACTTGGGACGGGTGGAGAAAGTGTTGAGAGGGTTTTCAAATATTTTCACCTACT
Source organism: Hypanus sabinus (assembly GCF_030144855.1). NCBI lineage: Eukaryota > Metazoa > Chordata > Chondrichthyes > Myliobatiformes > Dasyatidae > Hypanus > Hypanus sabinus. The sequence continues at coordinate 459,033 of NW_026780950.1, forward strand.
GGAGACGTGTGGAGAACGTTTTGAGAGGGTGTTCAAACATTTAAACGCATTTGGGACGGGGGGAGAAAGTTTTGAGGGGGTGTTCAAACATTTTAACGCTCTATGGACGGGTGGAGAAAGATATGAGAGTTTGTTCATACATTTTAATGTGCTTGGGATGGGTGGAGAAAGTGTTGAGAGGGTGTTCAAATATTTTCACCTACTGGAGACGTGTGGAGAAAGTTTTGAGAGGGTGTTCAAACATTTAAACGCATTTGGGACGGGGGGAGAAAGTTTTGAGGGTGTGTTCAAACATTTTAACGCTCTATGGACGGGTGGAGAAAGATTTGAGAGTTTGTTCATACATTTTAATGTGCTTGGGATGGGTGGAGATATTTTTGAGAGGGTGTTCAAATATTTTAATGTAATTGGGACGGGTGGAGATATTTTTGAGAGGGTGTTCGAAACATTTTAATGTTATTGGGACGGGTGGAGAAGTTTTGAGTGGCAGCTCAAACTTTTTACCGTATTGGGACACCGGTAGGAAGTTATCCGTGGGGTGTTCAGACATTTTAATATACTTGGGACGGGTGTAGAAAGTTTTGAGAGGGTGTTCAAACATTTCAACGCACTTGGGACGGGTGGAAAAAGTTTTCAGAGGGTGTGCAAACATTGTAACGTACTTGGGACAGGTGGAGAAGGTTTTGAGTGGGGGTTCAAACATTTTACCGTACTTGGGACGGGTGGAGAAAGTGTTGAGAGGGTGTTCAAATATTTTCACCTACTGGAGACTGGTGGCGAAACTTTTGAGAGAGTGTTCAAACATTTAAACGCATTTGGGACGGGGGGAGAAAGTTTTGAGGGGGTGTTCAAACATTTTAATGTACCTGGGACGGTTGGAGATAGTTTTGAGTGGGTGTTCAAACATTTTATCGTACTTGGGACGGGTGGAGAAAGTGTTGAGAGGGTGTTCAAATATTTTCACCTACTGGAGACTGGTGGCGAAACTTTCGAGAGGGTGTTCAAACATTTAAACGCATTTGGGACGGGGGGAGAAAGTTTTGAGGGGGTGTTCAAACATATTAACGCTCTATGGACGGGTGGAGAAAGATTTGAGAGTTTGTTCATACATTTTAATGTGCTTGGGATGGGTGCAGATATTTCTGAGAGGGTGTTCAAATATTTTAATGTAATTGGGACGGGTGGAGATATTTTTGAGAGGGTGTTCTAAACATTTTAATGTTATTGGGACGGGTGGAGAAGTTTTGAGTGGCAGTTCAAACTTTTTACCGTATTGGGACGCCGGTAGGAAGTTTTCCGTGGGGTGTTCAAACATTTTAATGTACTTGGGACGGCTGGAGAATGTTTTGAGTGGGGGTTCAAACATTTTAATGTACTTGGGACGGCAGGAGAATGTTCTGAGGGGGGGTTCAATCATTTTAATGTACTTGGGACGGGTGTAGAAAGTTTTGAGAGGGTGTTCAAACATTTCAACGCACTTGGGACGGGTGGAAAAAGTTTTCAGAGGGTGATCAAACATTGTAACGTACTTGGGACGGGTGGAGAAAGTTTTGAGTGGGGGTTCAAACATTTTAACGTAATTGGGACGGATGGAGAATGTGTTGAGTGGTTGTTCAAACATTTTAACGTACTCCGGACGGGTGGAGAAAGTTTTGAGTGGGTGAGCAAACATTTTAACGTACTCGGGACGGGTGGAGAAAGTTTTGAGAGGGTGTCAAACATTTTACCGTACCTGGGACGGGTGGAGAAAGTTTTGAGGGGGTGTTCAAACATTTTAATGTACCTGGGACGGTTGGAGATAGTTTTGAGTGGGGGTTCGAACATTTTACCGTACTTGGGACGGGTGGAGAAAGTGTTGAGAGGGTGTTCAAATATTTTCACCTACTGGAGACGGGTGGAGAACGTTTTGAGAGGGTGTTCAAATATTTAGACGCATTTGGGACGGGGGGAGAAAGTTTTGAGGGGGTGTTCAAACATTTTAACGCTCTATGGACGGGTGGAGAAAGATATGAGAGTTTGTTCATACATTTTAATGTGCTTGGGATGGGTGGAGAAAGTGTTGAGAGGGTGTTCAAATATTTTCACCTACTGGAGACGTGTGGAGAAAGTTTTGAGAGGGTGTTCAAACATTTAAACGCATTTGGGACGGGGGGAGAAAGTTTTGAGGGGGTGTTCAAACATTTTAACGCTCTATGGACGGGTGGAGAAAGATTTGAGAGTTTGTTCATACATTTTAATGTGCTTGGGATGGGTGGAGATATTTTTGAGAGGGTGTTCAAATATTTTAATGTAATTGGGACGGGTGGAGATATTTTTGAGAGGGTGTTCGAAACATTTTAATGTTATTGGGACGGGTGGAGAAGTTTTGAGTGGCAGCTCAAACTTTTTACCGTATTGGGACGCCGGTAGGAAGTTATCCGTGGGGTGTTCAGACATTTTAATATACTTGGGACGGGTGTAGAAAGTTTTGAGAGGGTGTTCAAACATTTCAACGCACTTGGGACGGGTGGAAAAAGTTTTCAGAGGGTGTGCAAACATTGTAACGTACTTGGGACAGGTGGAGAAGGTTTTGAGTGGGGGTTCAAACATTTTACCGTACTTGGGACGGGTGGAGAAAGTGTTGAGAGGGTGTTCAAATATTTTCACCTACTGGAGACTGGTGGCGAAACTTTTGAGAGAGTGTTCAAACATTTAAACGCATTTGGGACGGGGGGAGAAAGTTTTGAGGGGGTGTTCAAACATTTTAATGTACCTGGGACGGTTGGAGATAGTTTTGAGTGGGTGTTCAAACATTTTATCGTACTTGGGACGGGTGGAGAAAGTGTTGAGAGGGTGTTCAAATATTTTCACCTACTGGAGACTGGTGGCGAAACTTTCGAGAGGGTGTTCAAACATTTAAACGCATTTGGGACGGGGGGAAATGTTTTGAGGGGGTGTTCAAACATTTTAATGTACCTGGGACGGTTGGAGATAGTTTTGAGTGGGTGTTCAAACATTTTACCGTACTTGGGATGGGAGCAGAAAGTGTTGAGAGGTTCAAATATTTTAATGTAATTGGGACGGGTGGAGATAGTTTGGAGTGGGGGTTCAAACATTTTACCGTACTTGGGATGGGAGGAGAAAGTGTTGAGAGGGTGTTCAAATATTTTCACCTACTGGAGACGTGTGGAGAAAGTTTTGCGGGGGTGTTCAAACATTTTAACGCTCTATGGACGGGTGGAGAAAGATTTGAGAGATTGTTCATACATTTTAATGTGCTTGGGATGGGTGCAGATATTTTTGAGAGGGTGTTCAAATATTTTAATGTAATTGGGACGGGTGGAGATAGTTTGGAGTGGGGGTTCAAACATTTTACCGTACTTGGGACGGGTGGAGAAAGTGTTGAGAGGGTTTTCAAATATTTTCACCTACTGGAGACGTGTGGAGAATGTTTTCAGAGGGTGTTCAAACATTTAAACGCATTTGGGACGGGGGGAGGAAGTTTGGAGGGGGTGTTCAAACATTTTAACGCTCTATGGACGGGCGGAGAAAGATTTGAGAGTTTTTTCATACATTTTAATGTGCTTGGGATGGGTGGAGATATTTTTGAGAGGGTGTTCGAAACATTTTAATGTTATTGGGACGGGTGGAGAAGTTTTGAGTGGCAGTTCAAACTTTTTACCTTATTGGGACGCCGGTCGGAAGTTTTCCGTGGGGTGTTCAAACATTTTATTTTACTTGGGACGGGTGTAGAAAGTTTTGAGAGGGTGTTCAAACATTTCAACGCACTTGGGACGGGTGGAAAAAGTTTTCAGAGGGTGAGCAAACATTGTAACGTACTTGGGACGGGTGGAGAAAGTGTTGAGAGGGTGTCAAACATTTTACCGTACTTGGGACGTGTGGAGAAAGTGCTGAGAGGGTGTTCAAACATTTAAACACATTTGGGACGGGGGGAGAAAGTTTTGAGAGGGTGTTCAAACATTTTAACGTTCTCTGGACGGGTGGGGACAGTTTTAGAGTGTGTTCAAACATTTTAACGTACTTGGGACGAATGGAGAACGTTTTGACAGGGGGATAAAACATTTTAACATTCTTGGGACGGGTGGAGAAAGGTTTGAGAGGGTGTTCAAACATTTAAACGCATTTGGGACGGGGGGAGAAAGATTTGAGGGGGTGTTCAAACATTTTAACGCTCTATGCACTGGTGGAGAAATATTTGAGAGTTTGTTCATACATTTTAATGTGCTTGGGATCGATGGAGATGTTTTTGAGAGGATGTTCGAAACATTTTAGCGTAATTCGGACGGGTGGAGAAGTTTTGAGTGGGGGTTCAATCTTTTTACCGTATTGGGACGCGGGTAGAATGTTTTCCGTGGGGTGTTCAAACATTTTAACATTATTGGGACGGGTGTAGAAAGTTCTGAGAGGGTGTTCAAATATTTTCACCTACTGGAGACGTGTGGAGAAAGTTTTGAGAGGGTGTTCAAACATTTAAACGCATTTGGGACGGGGGGAGAAGGTTTTGAGGGGGTGTTCAAACATTTTAATGTACCTGGGACGGTTGGAGATAGTTTTGAGTGGGTGTTCAAACATTTTACCGTACTTGGGATGGGAGGAGAAAGTGTTGAGAGGTTCAAATATTTTAATGTAATTGGGACGGGTGGAGATAGTTTGGAGTGGGGGTTCAAACATTTTACCGTACTTGGGATGGGAGGAGAAAGTGTTGAGAGGGTGTTCAAATATTTTCACCTACTGGAGACGTGTGGAGAAAGTTTTGAGAGGGTGTTCAAACATTTAAACGCATTTGGGACGGGGGGAGAAAGTTTTGCGGGGGTGTTCAAACATTTTAACGCTCTATGGACGGGTGGAGAAAGATTTGAGAGTTTGTTCATACATTTTAATGTGCTTGGGATGGGTGCAGATATTTTTGAGAGGGTGTTCGAAACATTTTAATGTTATTGGGACGGGTGGAGAAGTTTTGAGTGGCAGTTCAAACTTTTTACCGTATTGGGACGCCGGTAGGAAGTTTTCCGTGGGGTGTTCAAACATTTTAATGTACTTGGGACGGCTGGAGAATGTTTTGAGTGGGGGTTCAAACATTTTAATGTACTTGGGACGGCTGGAGAATGTTCTGAGGAGGGGTTCAATCATTTTAATGTACTTGGGACGTGTGTAGAAAGTTTTGAGAGGGTGTTCAAACATTTCAACGCACTTGGGTCGGGTGGAAAAAGTTTTCAGAGGGTGTGCAAACATTGTAATGTACTAGGGACGGGTGGAGAAAGTGTTGAGTGGGGGTTCAAACATTTTACCGTACTTGGGACGGGTGGAGAAAGTGTTGAGAGGGTGTTCAAATATTTTCACCTACTGGAGACTGGTGGCGAAACTTTTGAGAGGTTGTTCAAACATTTAAACGCATTTGGGGCGGGGGGACAAATTTTGGAGGGGGTGTTCAAACATTTTAATGTACCTGGGACGGTTGGAGATAGTTTTCAGTGGGTGTTCAAACATTTTACCGTACTTGGGACGGGTGGAGAAAGTGTTGAGAGGGTGTTCAAATATTTTCTTCCTACTGGAGACAGGTGGCGAAACTTTTGAGAGGGTGTTCAAACATTTAAACGCATTTGGGACGGGGGGAGAAAGTTTTGAGGGGGTGTTCAAACATTTTAATGTACCTGGGACGGTTGGAGATAGTTTGGAGTGGGGGTTCAAACATTTTACCGTACTTGGGACGGGTGGAGAAAGTGTTGAGAGGGTTTTCAAATATTTTCACCTACTGGAGACGTGTGGAGAATGTTTTGAGAGGGTGTTCAAACATTTAAACGCATTTGGGACGGGGGGAGAAAGTTTGGAGGGGGTGTTCAAACATTTTAACGCTCTATGGACGGGTGGAGAAAGATTTGAGAGTTTTTTCATACATTTTAATGTGCTTGGGATGGGTGGAGATATTTTTGACAGGGTGTTCGAAACATTTTAATGTTATTGGGACGGGAGGAGAAGTTTTGAGTGGCAGCTCAAACTTTTTACCGTATTGGGATGCCGGTAGGAAGTTTTCCGTGGGGTGTTCAAACATTTTAATGTACTTGGGACGGCTGGAGAATGTTTTGAGTGGGGGTTCAAACATTTTAATGTACTTGGGACGGCTGGAGAATGTTTTGAGGGGGGGTTCAAACATTTTAATATACTTGGGACGGGTGTAGAAAGTTTTGAGAGGGTGTTCAAACATTTTAACGTACTCCGGACGGGTGGAGAAAGTTTTGAGTGGGTGAGCAAACATTTTAACGTACTCGGGACGGGTGGAGAAAGTTTTGAGAGGGTGTCAAACATTTTACCGTACTTGGGACGGGTGGAGAAAGTGTTGAGAGGGTGTTCAAACATTTAAACGCATTTGGGACGGGGGGAGAAAGTTTTGAGGGGGTGTTCAAACATTTTAATGTACCTGGGACGGTTGGAGATAGTTTTGAGTGGGGGTTCAAACATTTTACCGTACTTGGGACGGGTGGAGAAAGTGTTGAGAGGGTTTTCAAATATTTTCACCTACTGGAGACGTGTGGAGGAAGTTTTGAGAGGGTGTTCAAACATTTAAACGCATTTGGGACGGGGGGAGAAAGTTTTGAGGGGGTGTTCAAACATTTTAACGCTCTATGGACGGGTGGAGAAAGATATGAGAGTTTGTTCATACATTTTAATGTGCTTGGGATCGATGGAGATATTTTTGAGAGGATGTTCGAAACATTTTAGCGTAATTGGGACGGGTGGAGAAGTTTTGAGTGGGGGTTCAAACTTTTTACCGTATTGGGACGCGGGTAGAATGTTTTCCGTGGGGTGTTCAAACATTTTAACATTCTTGGGACGGGTGTAGAAAGTTTTGAGAGGGTGTTCAAACATTTCAACGCACTTGGGACGGGTGGAAAAAGTTTTCAGAGGGTGAGCAAACATTGTAATGTACTAGGGACGGGTGGAGAAAGTGTTGAGTGGGGGTTCAAACATTTTACCGTACTTGGGACGGGTGGAGAAAGTGTTGAGAGGGTGTTCAAATATTTTCACCTACTGGAGACTGGTGGCGAAACTTTTGAGAGGGTGTTCAAACATTTAAACGCATTTGGGACGGGGGGACAAAGTTTTGAGGGGGCGTTCTAACATTTTAATGTACCTGGGACGGTTGGAGATAGTTTTCAGTGGGTGTTCAAACATTTTACCGTACTTGGGACGGGTGGAGAAAGTGTTGAGAGGGTGTTCAAATATTTTCTTCCTACTGGAGACTGGTGGCGAAACTTTTGAGAGGGTGTTCAAACATTTAAACGCATTTGGGACGGGGGGAGAAAGTTTTGAGGGGGTGTTCAAACATTTTAATGTACCTGGGACGGTTGGAGATAGTTTGGAGTGGGGGTTCAAACATTTTACCGTACTTGGGACGGGTGGAGAAAGTGTTGAGAGGGTTTTCAAATATTTTCACCTACTGGAGACGTGTGGAGAATGTTTTGAGAGGGTGTTCAAACATTTAAACGCATTTGGGACGAGGGGAGAAAGTTTGGAGGGGGTGTTCAAACATTTTAACGCTCTATGGACGGGTGGAGAAAGATTTGAGAGTTTTTTCATACATTTTAATGTGCTTGGGATGGGTGGAGATATTTTTGAGAGGGTGTTCGAAACATTTTAATGTTATTGGGACGGGTGGAGAAGTTTTGAGTGGCAGCTCAAACTTTTTACCGTATTGGGACGCCGGTAGGAAGTTTTCCGTGTGGTGTTCAAACATTTTAATGTACTTGGGACGGCTGGAGAATGTTTTGAGGGGGGGTTCAAACATTTTAATATACTTGGGACGGGTGTAGAAAGTTTTGAGAGGGTGTTCAAACATTTTAACGTACTCCGGACGGGTGGAGAAAGTTTTGAGTGGGTGAGCAAACATTTTAACGTACTCGGGACGGGTGGAGAAAGTTTTGAGAGGGTGTCAAACATTTTACTGTACTTGGGACGGGTGGAGAAAGTTTTGAGAGTTTGTTCATACATTTTAATGTGCTTGGGATCGATGGAGATATTTTTGAGAGGATGTTCGAAACATTTTAGCGTAATTGGGACGGGTGGAGAAGTTTTGAGTGGGGGTTCAAACTTTTTACCGTATTAGGACGCGGGTAGAATGTTTTCCGTGGGGTGTTCAAACATTTTAACATTCTTGGGACGGGTGTAGAAAATTTTGAGAGGGTGTTCAAACATTTCAACGCACTCGGGACGGGTGGAAAAAGTTTTCAGAGGGTGAGCAAACATTGTAATGTACTAGGGACGGGTGGAGAAAGTGTTGAGTGGGGGTTCAAACATTTTACCGTACTTGGGACGGGTGGAGAAAGTGTTGAGAGGGTGTTCAAATATTTTCACCTACTGGAGACTGGTGGCGAAACTTTTGAGAGGGTGTTCAAACATTTAAACGCATTTGGGACGGGGGGGAGAAAGTTTTGAGGGGGTGTTCAAACATTTTAATGTACCTGGGACGGTTGGAGATAGTTTTGAGTGGGGGTTCAAACATTTTAATGTACTTGGGACGGCTGGAGAATGTTTTGAGGGGGGGTTCAAACATTTTAATATACTTGGGACGGGTGTAGAAAGTTTCCAGAGGGTGTTCAAACATTTTAACGTACTCCGGACGGGTGTAGAAAGTTCTGAGTGGGTGAGCAAACATTGTAACGTACTTGGGACGGGTGGAGAAAGTTTTGAGGGGGTGTTCAAACATTTTAATGTACCTGGGACGGTTGGAGATAGTTTTGAGTGGGTGTTCAAACATTTTACCGTACTTGGGATGGGAGGAGAAAGTGTTGAGAGGGTGTTCAAATATTTTCACCTACTGGAGACGTGTGGAGAAAGTTCTGAGAGGGTGTTCAAACATTTAAACGCATTTGGGACGGGGGGAAAAGTTTGGAGGGGGTGTTCAAACATTTTAATGTACCTGGGACGGTTGGAGATAGTTTTGAGTGGGTGTTCAAACATTTTACCGTACTTGGGATGGGAGCAGAAAGTGTTGAGAGGTTCAAATATTTTAATGTAATTGGGACGGGTGGAGATAGTTTGGAGTGGGGGTTCAAACATTTTACCGTACTTGGGATGGGAGGAGAAAGTGTTGAGAGGGTGTTCAAATATTTTCACCTACTGGAGACGTGTGGAGAAAGTTTTGAGAGGGTGTTCAAACATTTAAACGCATTTGGGACGGGGGGAGAAAGTTTTGCGGGGGTGTTCAAACATTTTAACGCTCTATGGACGGGTGGAGAAAGATTTGAGAGTTTGTTCATACATTTTAATGTGCTTGGGATGGGTGCAGATATTTTTGAGAGGGTGTTCGAAACATTTTAATGTTATTGGGACGGGTGGAGAAGTTTTGAGTGGCAGTTCAAACTTTTTACCGTATTGGGACGCCGGTAGGAAGTTTTCCGTGGGGTGTTCAAACATTTTAATGTACTTGGGACGGCTGGAGAATGTTTTGAGTGGGGGTTCAAACATTTTAATGTACTTGGGACGGCTGGAGAATGTTCTGAGGAGGGGTTCAATCATTTTAATGTACTTGGGACGTGTGTAGAAAGTTTTGAGAGGGTGTTCAAACATTTCAACGCACTTGGGTCGGGTGGAAAAAGTTTTCAGAGGGTGTGCAAACATTGTAATGTACTAGGGACGGGTGGAGAAAGTGTTGAGTGGGGGTTCAAACATTTTACCGTACTTGGGACGGGTGGAGAAAGTATTGAGAGGGTGTTCAAATATTTTCACCTACTGGAGACTGGTGGCGAAACTTTTGAGAGGGTGTTCAAACATTTAAACGCATTTGGGACGGGGGGACAAATTTTGGAGGGGGTGTTCAAACATTTTAATGTACCAGGGACGGTTGGAGATAGTTTTCAGTGGGTGTTCAAACATTTTACCGTACTTGGGACGGGTGGAGAAAGTGTTGAGAGGGTGTTCAAATATTTTCTTCCTACTGGAGACTGGTGGCGAAACTTTTGAGAGGGTGTTCAAACATTTAAACGCATTTGGGACGGGGGGAGAAAGTTTTGAGGGGGTGTTCAAACATTTTAATGTACCTGGGACGGTTGGAGATAGTTTGGAGTGGGGGTTCAAACATTTTACCGTACTTGGGACGGGTGGAGAAAGTGTTGAGTGGGGGTTCAAACATTTTACCGTACTTGGGACGGGTGGAGAAAGTGTTGAGAGGGTGTTCAAATATTTTCACCTACTGGAGACTGGTGGCGAAACTTTTGAGAGGGTGTTCAAACATTTAAACGCATTTGGGACGGGGGGAGAAAGTTTTGAGGGGGTGTTCAAACATTTTAATGTACCTGGGACGGTTGGAGATAGTTTTGAGTGGGGGTTCAAACATTTTAATGTACTTGGGACGGCTGGAGAATGTTTTGAGGGGGGGTTCAAACATTTTAATATACTTGGGACGGGTGTAGAAAGTTTCGAGAGGGTGTTCAAACATTTTAACGTACTCCGGACGGGTGGAGAAAGTTTTGAGTGGGTGAGCAAACATTTTAACGTACTCGGGACGGGTGGAGAAAGTTTTGAGAGGGTGTCAAACATTTTACCGTACTTGGGACGGGTGGAGAAAGTGTTGAGAGGGTGTTCAAACATTTAAACGCATTTGGGACGGGGGGAGAAAGTTTTGTGGGGGTGTTCAAACATTTTAATGTACCTGGGACGGTTGGAGATAGTTTTGAGTGGGGGTTCAAACATTTTACCGTACTTGGGACGGGTGGAGAAAGTGTTGAGAGGGTTTTCAAATATTTTCACCTACTGGAGACGTGTGGAGAAAGTTTTGAGAGGGTGTTCAAACATTTAAACGCATTTGGGACGGGGGGAGAAAGTTTTGAGGGGGTGTTCAAACATTTTAACGCTCTATGGACGGGTGGAGAAAGATATGAGAGTTTGTTCATACATTTTAATGTGCTTGGGATCGTTGGAGATATTTTTGAGAGGATGTTCGAAACATTTTAGCGTAATTGGGACGGGTGGAGAAGTTTTGAGTGGGGGTTCAAACTTTTTACCGTATTGGGACGCGGGTAGAATGTTTTCCGTGGGGTGTTCAAACATTTTAACATTCTTGGGACGGGTGTAGAAAGTTTTGAGAGGGTGTTCAAACATTTCAACGCACTTGGGACGTGTGGAAAAAGTTTTCAGAGGGTGAGCAAACATTGTAATGTACTAGGGACGGGTGGAGAAAGTGTTGAGTGGGGGTTCAAACATTTTACCGTACTTGGGACGGGTGGAGAAAGTGTTGAGAGGGTGTTCAAATATTTTCACCTACTGGAGACTGGTGGCGAAACTTTTGAGAGGGTGTTCAAACATTTAAACGCATTTGGGACGGGGGGACAAAGTTTTGAGGGGGCGTTCTAACATTTTAATGTACCTGGGACGGTTGGAGATAGTTTTCAGTGGGTGTTCAAACATTTTACCGTACTTGGGACGGGTGGAGAAAGTGTTGAGAGGGTGTTCAAATATTTTCTTCCTACTGGAGACTGGTGGCGAAACTTTTGAGAGGGTGTTCAAACATTTAAACGCATTTGGGACGGGGGGAGAAAGTTTTGAGGGGGTGTTCAAACATTTTAATGTACCTGGGACGGTTGGAGATAGTTTGGAGTGGGGGTTCAAACATTTTACCGTACTTGGGACGGGTGGAGAAAGTGTTGAGAGGGTTTTCAAATATTTTCACCTACTGGAGACGTGTGGAGAATGTTTTGAGAGGGTGTTCAAACATTTAAACGCATTTGGGACGGGGGGAGAAAGTTTGGAGGGGGTGTTCAAACATTTTAACGCTCTATGGACGGGTGGAGAAAGATTTGAGAGTTTTTTCATACATTTTAATGTGCTTGGGATGGGTGGAGATATTTTTGAGAGGGTGTTCGAAACATTTTAATGTTATTGGGACGGGTGGAGAAGTTTTGAGTGGCAGCTCAAACTTTTTACCGTATTGGGACGCCGGTAGGAAGTTTTCCGTGTGGTGTTCAAACATTTTAATGTACTTGGGACGGCTGGAGAATGTTTTGAGGGGGGGTTCAAACATTTTAATATACTTGGGACGGGTGTAGAAAGTTTTGAGAGGGTGTTCAAACATTTTAACGTACTCCGGACGGGTGGAGAAAGTTTTGAGTGGGTGAGCAAACATTTTAACGTACTCGGGACGGGTGGAGAAAGTTTTGAGAGGGTGTCAAACATTTTACTGTACTTGGGACGGGTGGAGAAAGTTTTGAGAGTTTGTTCATACATTTTAATGTGCTTGGGATCGATGGAGATATTTTTGAGAGGATGTTCGAAACATTTTAGCGTAATTGGGACGGGTGGAGAAGTTTTGAGTGGGGGTTCAAACTTTTTACCGTATTAGGACGCGGGTAGAATGTTTTCCGTGGGGTGTTCAAACATTTTAACATTCTTGGGACGGGTGTAGAAAATTTTGAGAGGGTGTTCAAACATTTCAACGCACTTGGGACGGGTGGAAAAAGTTTTCAGAGGGTGAGCAAACATTGTAATGTACTAGGGACGGGTGGAGAAAGTGTTGAGTGGGGGTTCAAACATTTTACCGTACTTGGGACGGGTGGAGAAAGTGTTGAGAGGGTGTTCAAATATTTTCACCTACTGGAGACTGGTGGCGAAACTTTTGAGAGGGTGTTCAAACATTTAAACGCATTTGGGACGGGGGGAGAAAGTTTTGAGGGGGTGTTCAAACATTTTAATGTACCTGGGACGGTTGGAGATAGTTTTGAGTGGGGGTGCAAACATTTTAATGTACTTGGGACGGCTGGAGATAGTTTTGAGTGGGTGTTCAAACATTTTACCGTACTTGGGATGGGTGCAGATATTTTTGAGAGGGTGTTCAAATATTTTAATGTAATTGGGACGGGTGGAGATAGTTTGGAGTGGGGGTTCAAACATTTTACCGTACTTGGGACGGGTGGAGAAAGTGTTGAGAGGGTTTTCAAATATTTTCACCTACTGGAGACGTGTGGAGAATGTTTTGAGAGGGTGTTCAAACATTTAAACGCATTTGGGACGGGGGGAGGAAGTTTGGAGGGGGTGTTCAAACATTTTAACGCTCTATGGACGGGCGGAGAAAGATTTGAGAGTTTTTTCATACATTTTAATGTGCTTGGGATGGGTGGAGATATTTTTGAGAGGGTGTTCGAAACATTTTAATGTTATTGGGACGGGTGGAGAAGTTTTGAGTGGCAGTTCAAACTTTTTACCGTATTGGGACGCCGGTCGGAAGTTTTCCGTGGGGTGTTCAAACATTTTATTTTACTTGGGACGGGTGTAGAAAGTTTTGAGAGGGTGTTCAAACATTTCAACGCACTTGGGACGGGTGGAAAAAGTTTTCAGAGGGTGAGCAAACATTGTAACGTACTTGGGACGGGTGGAGAAAGTGTTGAGAGGGTGTCAAACATTTTACCGTACTTGGGACGTGTGGAGAAAGTGTTGAGAGGGTGTTCAAACATTTAAACACATTTGGGACGGGGGGAGAAAGTTTTGAGAGGGTGTTCAAACATTTTAACGTTCTCTGGACGGGTGGGGACAGTTTTAGAGGGTGTTCAAACATTTTAACGTACTTGGGACGAATGGAGAACGTTTTGACAGGGGGATAAAACATTTTAACATTCTTGGGACGGGTGGAGAAAGGTTTGAGAGGGTGTTCAAACATTTAAACGCATTTGGGACGGGGGGAGAAAGATTTGAGGGGGTGTTCAAACATTTTAACGCTCTATGCACTGGTGGAGAAATATTTGAGAGTTTGTTCATACATTTTAATGTGCTTGGGATCGATGGAGATATTTTTGAGAGGATGTTCGAAACATTTTAGCGTAATTCGGACTGGTGGAGAAGTTTTGAGTGGGGGTTCAAACTTTTTACCGTATTGGGACGCGAGTAGAATGTTTTCCGTGGGGTGTTCAAACATTTTAACATTATTGGGACGGGTGTAGAAAGTTCTGAGAGGGTGTTCAAACATTTCAACGCACTTGGGACGGGTGGAAAAAGTTTTCAGAGGGTGAGCAAACATTGTAACGTACTTGGGACGGGTGGAGAAAGGGTTGAGAGGGTGTTCAAATATTTTCACCTACTGGAGACTGGTGGCGAAACTTTTGAGAGAGTGTTCAAACATTTAAACGCATTTGGGACGGGGGGAGAAAGTTTTGAGGGGGTGTTCAAACATTTTAATGTACCTGGGACGGTTGGAGATAGTTTTGAGTGGGTGTTCAAACATTTTACCGTACTTGGGATGGGAGCAGAAAGTGTTGAGAGGTTCAAATATTTTAATGTAATTGGGACGGGTGGAGATAGTTTGGAGTGGGGGTTCAAACATTTTACCGTACTTGGGATGGGAGGAGAAAGTGTTGAGAGGGTGTTCAAATATTTTCACCTACTGGAGACGTGCGGAGAAAGTTTTGCGGGGGTGTTCAAACATTTTAACGCTCTATGGACGGGTGGAGAAAGATTTGAGAGTTTGTTCATACATTTTAATGTGCTTGGGATGGGTGCAGATATTTTTGAGAGGGTGTTCAAATATTTTAATGTAATTGGGACGGGTGGAGATAGTTTGGAGTGGGGGTTCAAACATTTTACCGTACTTGGGACGGGTGGAGAAAGTGTTGAGAGGGTTTTCAAATATTTTCACCTACTGGAGACGTGTGGAGAATGTTTTGAGAGGGTGTTCAAACATTTAAACGCATTTGGGACGGGGGGAGGAAGTTTGGAGGGGGTGTTCAAACATTTTAACGCTCTATGGACGGGCGGAGAAAGATTTGAGAGTTTTTTCATACATTTTAATGTGCTTGGGATGGGTGGAGATATTTTTGAGAGGGTGTTCGAAACATTTTAATGTTATTGGGACGGGTGGAGAAGTTTTGAGTGGCAGTTCAAACTTTTTACCGTATTGGGACGCCGGTCGGAAGTTTTCCGTGGGGTGTTCAAACATTTTATTTTACTTGGGACGGGTGTAGAAAGTTTTGAGAGGGTGTTCAAACATTTCAACGCACTTGGGACGGGTGGAAAAAGTTTTCAGAGGGTGAGCAAACATTGTAACGTACTTGGGACGGGTGGAGAAAGTGTTGAGAGGGTGTCAAACATTTTACCGTACTTGGGACGTGTGGAGAAAGTGTTGAGAGGGTGTTCAAACATTTAAACACATTTGGGACGGGGGGAGAAAGTTTTGAGAGGGTGTTCAAACATTTTAACGTTCTCTGGACGGGTGGGGACAGTTTTAGAGGGTGTTCAAACATTTTAACGTACTTGGGACGAATGGAGAACGTTTTGACAGGGGGATAAAACATTTTAACATTCTTGGGACGGGTGGAGAAAGGTTTGAGAGGGTGTTCAAACATTTAAACGCATTTGGGACGGGGGGAGAAAGATTTGAGGGGGTGTTCAAACATTTTAACGCTCTATGCACTGGTGGAGAAATATTTGAGAGTTTGTTCATACATTTTAATGTGCTTGGGATCGATGGAGATATTTTTGAGAGGATGTTCGAAACATTTTAGCGTAATTCGGACGGGTGGAGAAGTTTTGAGTGGGGGTTCAAACTTTTTACCGTATTGGGACGCGAGTAGAATGTTTTCCGTGGGGTGTTCAAACATTTTAACATTATTGGGACGGGTGTAGAAAGTTCTGAGAGGGTGTTCAAACATTTCAACGCACTTGGGACGGGTGGAAAAAGTTTTCAGAGGGTGAGCAAACATTGTAACGTACTTGGGACGGGTGGAGAAAGGGTTGAGAGGGTGTTCAAATATTTTCACCTACTGGAGACTGGTGGCGAAACTTTTGAGAGAGTGTTCAAACATTTACACGCATTTGGGACGGGGGGAGAAAGTTTTGAGGGGGTGTTCAAACATTTTAATGTACCTGGGACGGTTGGAGATAGTTTTGAGTGGGTGTTCAAACATTTTACCGTACTTGGGATGGGAGGAGAAAGTGTTGAGAGGGTGTTCAAATATTTTCACCTACTGGAGACGTGTGGAGAAAGTTTTGAGAGGGTGTTCAAACATTTAAACGCATTTGGGACGGGGGGAGAAAGTTTTGAGGGGGTGTTCAAACATTTTAATGTACCTGGGACGGTTGGAGATAGTTTTGAGTGGGTGTTCAAACATTTTACCGTACTTGGGATGGGAGGAGAAAGTGTTGAGAGGGTGTTCAAATATTTTCACCTACTGGAGACGTGTGGAGAAAGTTTTGAGAGGGTGTTCAAACATTTAAACGCATTTGGGACGGGGGGAAAAGTTTTGAGGGGGTGTTCAAACATTTTAATGTACCTGGGACGGTTGGAGATAGTTTTGAGTGGGTGTTCAAACATTTTACCGTACTTGGGATGGGAGCAGAAAGTGTTGAGAGGTTCAAATATTTTAATGTAATTGGGACGGGTGGAGATAGTTTGGAGTGGGGGTTCAAACATTTTACCGTACTTGGGATGGGTGGAGAAAGTGTTGAGAGGGTGTTCAAATATTTTCACCTACTGGAGACGTGTGGAGAAAGTTTTGAGAGGGTGTTCAAACATTTAAACTCATTTGGGACGGGGGGAGAAAGTTTTGCGGGGGTGTTCAAACATTTTAACGCTCTATGGACCCGTGGAGAAAGATTTGAGAGTTTGTTCATACATTTTAATGTGCTTGGGATGGGTGCAGATATTTTTGAGAGGGTGTTCGAAACATTTTAATGTTATTGGGACGGGTGGAGAAGTTTTTAGTGGTAGTTCAAACTTTTTACCGTATTGGGACGCCGGTAGGAAGTTTTCCGTGGGGTGTTCAAACATTTTAATGTACTTGGGACGGCTGGAGAATGTTTTGAGTGGGGGTTCAAACATTTTAATGTACTTGGGACGGCTGGAGAATGTTCTGAGGGGGGGTTCAATCATTTTAATGTACTTGGGACGGGTGTAGAAAGTTTTGAGAGGGTGTTCAAACATTTCAACGCACTTGGGTCGGGTGGAAAAAGTTTTCAGAGGGTGAGCAAACATTGTAATGTACTAGGGACGGGTGGAGAAAGTGTTGAGTGGGGGTTCAAACATTTTACCGTACTTGGGACGGGTGGAGAAAGTGTTGAGAGGGTGTTCAAATATTTTCACCTACTGGAGACTGGTGGCGAAACTTTTGAGAGGGTGTTCAAACATTTAAACGCATTTGGGACGGGGGGACAAAGTTTTGAGGGGGTGTTCAAACATTTTAATGTACCTGGGACGGTTGGAGATAGTTTTCAGTGGGTGTTCAAACATTTTACCGTACTTGGGACGGGTGGAGAAAGTGTTGAGAGGGTGTTCAAATATTTTCTTCCTACTGGAGACTGGTGGCGAAACTTTTGAGAGGGTGTTCAAACATTTAAACGCATTTGGGACGGGGGGAGAAAGTTTTGAGGGGGTGTTCAAACATTTTAATGTACCTGGGACGGCTGGAGAATGTTTTGAGGGGGGGTTCAAACATTTTAATATACTTGGGACGGGTGTAGAAAGTTTTGAGAGGGTGTTCAAACATTTTAACGTACTCCGGACGGGTGGAGAAAGTTTTGAGTGGGTGAGCAAACATTTTAACGTACTCGGGACGGGTGGAGAAAGTTTTGAGAGGGTGTCAAACATTTTACTGTACTTGGGACGGGTGGAGAAAGTGTTGAGAGGGTGTTCAAACATTTAAACGCATTTGGGACGGGGGGAGAAAGTTTTGAGGGGGTGTTCAAACATTTTAATGTACCTGGGACGGTTGGAGATAGTTTTGAGTGGGGGTTCAAACATTTTACCGTACTTGGGACGGGTGGAGAAAGTGTTGAGAGGGTTTTCAAATATTTTCACCTACTGGAGACGTGTGGAGAAAGTTTTGAGAGGGTGTTCAAACATTTAAACGCATTTGGGACGGGGGGAGAAAGTTTTGAGGGGGTGTTCAAACATTTTAACGCTCTATGGACGGGTGGAGAAAGATATGAGAGTTTGTTCATACATTTTAATGTGCTTGGGATCGATGGAGATATTTTTGAGAGGATGTTCGAAACATTTTAGCGTAATTGGGACGGGTGGAGAAGTTTTGAGTGGGGGTTCAAACTTTTTACCGTATTGGGACGCGGGTAGAATGTTTTCCGTGGGGTGTTCAAACATTTTAACATTCTTGGGACGGGTGTAGAAAGTTTTGAGAGGGTGTTCAAACATTTCAACGCACTTGGGACGGGTGGAAAAAGTTTTCAGAGGGTGAGCAAACATTGTAATGTACTAGGGACGGGTGGAGAAAGTGTTGAGTGGGGGTTCAAACATTTTACCGTACTTGGGACGGGTGGAGAAAGTGTTGAGAGGGTGTTCAAATATTTTCACCTACTGGAGACTGGTGGCGAAACTTTTGAGAGGGTGTTCAAACATTTAAACGCATTTGGGACGCGGGGAGAAAGTTTTGAGGGGGTGTTCAAACATTTTAATGTACCTGGGACGGTTGGAGATAGTTTTGAGTGGGTGTTCAAACATTTTATCGTACTTGGGACGGGTGGAGAAAGTGTTGAGAGGGTGTTCAAATATTTTCACCTACTGGAGACTGGTGGCGAAACTTTCGAGAGGGTGTTCAAACATTTAAACGCATTTGGGACGGTTGGAGATAGTTTTGAGTGGGTGTTCAAACATTTTACCGTACTTGGGATGGGAGCAGAAAGTGTTGAGAGGTTCAAATATTTTAATGTAATTGGGACGGGTGGAGATAGTTTGGAGGGGGGGTTCAAACATTTTACCGTACTTGGGATGGGAGGAGAAAGTGTTGAGAGGGTGTTCAAATATTTTCACCTACTGGAGACGTGTGGAGAAAGTTTTGAGAGGGTGTTCAAACATTTAAACGCATTTGGGACGGGGGGAGAAAGTTTTGCGGGGGTGTTCAAACATTTTAACGCTCTATGGACGGGTGGAGAAAGATTTGAGAGTTTGTTCATACATTTTAATGTGCTTGGGATGGGTGCAGATATTTTTGAGAGGGTGTTCGAAACATTTTAATGTTATTGGGACGGGTGGAGAAGTTTTGAGTGGCAGTTCAAACTTTTTACCGTATTGGGACGCCGGTAGGAAGTTTTCCGTGGGGTGTTCAAACATTTTAATGTACTTGGGACGGCTGGAGAATGTTTTGAGTGGGGGTTCAAACATTTTAATGTACTTGGGACGGCTGGAGAATGTTCTGAGGGGGGGTTCAATCATTTTAATGTACTTGGGACGGGTGTAGAAAGTTTTGAGAGGGTGTTCAAACATTTCAACGCACTTGGGTCGGGTGGAAAAAGTTTTCAGAGGGTGAGCAAACATTGTAATGTACTAGGGACGGGTGGAGAAAGTGTTGAGTGGGGGTTCAAACATTTTACCGTACTTGGGACGGGTGGTGAAAGTGTTGAGAGGGTGTTCAAATATTTTCACCTACTGGAGACTGGTGGCGAAACTTTTGAGAGGGTGTTCAAACATTTAAACGCATTTGGGACGGGGGGACAAAGTTTTGAGGGGGTGTTCAAACATTTTAATGTACCTGGGACGGTTGGAGATAGTTTTCAGTGGGTGTTCAAACATTTTACCGTACTTGGGACGGGTGGAGAAAGTGTTGAGAGGGTGTTCAAATATTTTCTTCCTACTGGAGACTGGTGGCGAAACTTTTGAGAGGGTGTTCAAACATTTAAACGCATTTGGGACGGGGGGAGAAAGTTTTGAGGGGGTGTTCAAACATTTTAATGTACCTGGGACGGTTGGAGATAGTTTGGAGTGGGGGTTCAAACATTGTACCGTACTTGGGACGGGTGGAGAAAGTGTTGAGAGGGTTTTCAAATATTTTCACCTACTGGAGACGTGTGGAGAATGTTTTGAGAGGGTGTTCAAACATTTAAACGCATTTGGGACGGGGGGAGAAAGTTTGGAGGGGGTGTTCAAACATTTTAACGCTCTATGGACGGGTGGAGAAAGATTTGAGAGTTTTTTCATACATTTTAATGTGCTTGGGATGGGTGGAGATATTTTTGAGAGGGTGTTCGAAACATTTTAATGTTATTGGGACGGGAGGAGAAGTTTTGAGTGGCAGCTCAAACTTTTTACCGTATTGGGACGCCGGTAGGAAGTTTTCCGTGGGGTGTTCAAACATTTTAATGTACTTGGGACGGCTGGAGAATGTTTTGAGTGGGGGTTCAAACATTTTAATGTACTTGGGACGGCTGGAGAATGTTTTGAGGGGGGGTTCAAACATTTTAATATACTTGGGACGGGTGTAGAAAGTTTTGAGAGGGTGTTCATACATTTTAACGTACTCCGGACGGGTGGAGAAAGTTTTGAGTGGGTGAGCAAACATTTTAACGTACTCGGGACGGGTGGAGAAAGTTTTGAGAGGGTGTCAAACATTTTACCGTACTTGGGACGGGTGGAGAAAGTGTTGAGAGGGTGTTCAAACATTTAAACGCATTTGGGACGGGGGGAGAAAGTTTTGAGGGGGTGTTCAAACATTTTAATGTACCTGGGACGGTTGGAGATAGTTTTGAGTGGGGGTTCAAACATATTACCGTACTTGGGACGGGTGGAGAAAGTGTTGAGAGGGTTTTCAAATATTTTCACCTACTGGAGACGTGTGGAGAAAGTTTTGAGAGGGTGTTCAAACATTTAAACGCATTTGGGACGGGGGGAGAAAGTTTTGAGGGGGTGTTCAAACATTTTAACGCTCTATGGACGGGTGGAGAAAGATATGAGAGTTTGTTCATACATTTTAATGTGCTTGGGATCGATGGAGATATTTTTGAGAGGATGTTCGAAACATTTTAGCGTAATTGGGACGGGTGGAGAAGTTTTGAGTGGGGGTTCAAACTTTTTACCTTATTGGGACGCGGGTAGAATGTTTTCCGTGGGGTGTTCAAACATTTCAACGCACTTGGGACGGGTGGAAAAAGTTTTCAGAGGGTGAGCAAACATTGTAATGTACTAGGGACGGGTGGAGAAAGTGTTGAGTGGGGGTTCAAACATTTTACCGTACTTGGGACGGGTGGAGAAAGTGTTGAGAGGGTGTTCAAATATTTTCACCTACTGGAGACTGGTGGCGAAACTTTTGAGAGGGTGTTCAAACATTTAAACGCATTTGGGACGGGGGGACAAAGTTTTGAGGGGGCGTTCTAACATTTTAATGTACCTGGGACGGTTGGAGATAGTTTTGAGTGGGTGTTCAAACATTTTACCGTACTTGGGATGGGAGCAGAAAGTGTTGAGAGGTTCAAATATTTTAATGTAATTGGGACGGGTGGAGATAGTTTGCAGTGGGGGTTCAAACAATTTACCGTACTTGGGATGGGAGGAGAAAGTGTTGAGAGGGTGTTCAAATATTTTCACCTACTGGAGACGTGTGGAGAAAGTTTTGAGAGGGTGTTCAAACATTTAAACTCATTTGGGACGGGGGGAGAAAGTTTTGCGGGGGTGTTCAAACATTTTAACGCTCTATGGACCCGTGGAGAAAGATTTGAGAGTTTGTTCATACATTTTAATGTGCTTGGGATGGGTGCAGATATTTTTGAGAGGGTGTTCGAAACATTTTAATGTTATTGGGACGGGTGGAGAAGTTTTTAGTGGTAGTTCAAACTTTTTACCGTATTGGGACGCCGGTAGGAAGTTTTCCGTGGGGTGTTCAAACATTTTAATGTACTTGGGACGGCTGGAGAATGTTTTGAGTGGGGGTTCAAACATTTTAATGTACTTGGGACGGCTGGAGAATGTTCTGAGGGGGGGTTCAATCATTTTAATGTACTTGGGACGGGTGTAGAAAGTTTTGAGAGGGTGTTCAAACATTTCAACGCACTTGGGTCGGGTGGAAAAAGTTTTCAGAGGGTGAGCAAACATTGTAATGTACTAGGGACGGGTGGAGAAAGTGTTGAGTGGGGGTTCAAACATTTTACCGTACTTGGGACGGGTGGAGAAAGTGTTGAGAGGGTGTTCAAATATTTTCACCTACTGGAGACTGGTGGCGAAACTTTTGAGAGGGTGTTCAAACATTTAAACGCATTTGGGACGGGGGGACAAAGTTTTGAGGGGGTGTTCAAACATTTTAATGTACCTGGGACGGTTGGAGATAGTTTTCAGTGGGTGTTCAAACATTTTACCGTACTTGGGACGGGTGGAGAAAGTGTTGAGAGGGTGTTCAAATATTTTCTTCCTACTGGAGACTGGTGGCGAAACTTTTGAGAGGGTGTTCAAACATTTAAACGCATTTGGGACGGGGGGAGAAAGTTTTGAGGGGGTGTTCAAACATTTTAATGTACCTGGGACGGCTGGAGAATGTTTTGAGGGGGGGTTCAAACATTTTAATATACTTGGGACGGGTGTAGAAAGTTTTGAGAGGGTGTTCAAACATTTTAACGTACTCCGGACGGGTGGAGAAAGTTTTGAGTGGGTGAGCAAACATTTTAACGTACTCGGGACGGGTGGAGAAAGTTTTGAGAGGGTGTCAAACATTTTACTGTACTTGGGACGGGTGGAGAAAGTGTTGAGAGGGTGTTCAAACATTTAAACGCATTTGGGACGGGGGGAGAAAGTTTTGAGGGGGTGTTCAAACATTTTAATGTACCTGGGACGGTTGGAGATAGTTTTGAGTGGGGGTTCAAACATTTTACCGTACTTGGGACGGGTGGAGAAAGTGTTGAGAGGGTTTTCAAATATTTTCACCTACTGGAGACGTGTGGAGAAAGTTTTGAGAGGGTGTTCAAACATTTAAACGCATTTGGGACGGGGGGAGAAAGTTTTGAGGGGGTGTTCAAACATTTTAACGCTCTATGGACGGGTGGAGAAAGATATGAGAGTTTGTTCATACATTTTAATGTGCTTGGGATCGATGGAGATATTTTTGAGAGGATGTTCGAAACATTTTAGCGTAATTGGGACGGGTGGAGAAGTTTTGAGTGGGGGTTCAAACTTTTTACCGTATTGGGACGCGGGTAGAATGTTTTCCGTGGGGTGTTCAAACATTTTAACATTCTTGGGACGGGTGTAGAAAGTTTTGAGAGGGTGTTCAAACATTTCAACGCACTTGGGACGGGTGGAAAAAGTTTTCAGAGGGTGAGCAAACATTGTAATGTACTAGGGACGGGTGGAGAAAGTGTTGAGTGGGGGTTCAAACATTTTACCGTACTTGGGACGGGTGGAGAAAGTGTTGAGAGGGTGTTCAAATATTTTCACCTACTGGAGACTGGTGGCGAAACTTTTGAGAGGGTGTTCAAACATTTAAACGCATTTGGGACGCGGGGAGAAAGTTTTGAGGGGGTGTTCAAACATTTTAATGTACCTGGGACGGTTGGAGATAGTTTTGAGTGGGTGTTCAAACATTTTATCGTACTTGGGACGGGTGGAGAAAGTGTTGAGAGGGTGTTCAAATATTTTCACCTACTGGAGACTGGTGGCGAAACTTTCGAGAGGGTGTTCAAACATTTAAACGCATTTGGGACGGTTGGAGATAGTTTTGAGTGGGTGTTCAAACATTTTACCGTACTTGGGATGGGAGCAGAAAGTGTTGAGAGGTTCAAATATTTTAATGTAATTGGGACGGGTGGAGATAGTTTGGAGGGGGGGTTCAAACATTTTACCGTACTTGGGATGGGAGGAGAAAGTGTTGAGAGGGTGTTCAAATATTTTCACCTACTGGAGACGTGTGGAGAAAGTTTTGAGAGGGTGTTCAAACATTTAAACGCATTTGGGACGGGGGGAGAAAGTTTTGCGGGGGTGTTCAAACATTTTAACGCTCTATGGACGGGTGGAGAAAGATTTGAGAGTTTGTTCATACATTTTAATGTGCTTGGGATGGGTGCAGATATTTTTGAGAGGGTGTTCGAAACATTTTAATGTTATTGGGACGGGTGGAGAAGTTTTGAGTGGCAGTTCAAACTTTTTACCGTATTGGGACGCCGGTAGGAAGTTTTCCGTGGGGTGTTCAAACATTTTAATGTACTTGGGACGGCTGGAGAATGTTTTGAGTGGGGGTTCAAACATTTTAATGTACTTGGGACGGCTGGACAATGTTCTGAGGGGGGGTTCAATCATTTTAATGTACTTGGGACGGGTGTAGAAAGTTTTGAGAGGGTGTTCAAACATTTCAACGCACTTGGGTCGGGTGGAAAAAGTTTTCAGAGGGTGAGCAAACATTGTAATGTACTAGGGACGGGTGGAGAAAGTGTTGAGTGGGGGTTCAAACATTTTACCGTACTTGGGACGGGTGGTGAAAGTGTTGAGAGGGTGTTCAAATATTTTCACCTACTGGAGACTGGTGGCGAAACTTTTGAGAGGGTGTTCAAACATTTAAACGCATTTGGGACGGGGGGACAAAGTTTTGAGGGGGTGTTCAAACATTTTAATGTACCTGGGACGGTTGGAGATAGTTTTCAGTGGGTGTTCAAACATTTTACCGTACTTGGGACGGGTGGAGAAAGTGTTGAGAGGGTGTTCAAATATTTTCTTCCTACTGGAGACTGGTGGCGAAACTTTTGAGAGGGTGTTCAAACATTTAAACGCATTTGGGACGCGGGGAGAAAGTTTTGAGGGGGTGTTCAAACATTTTAATGTACCTGGGACGGTTGGAGATAGTTTGGAGTGGGGGTTCAAACATTGTACCGTACTTGGGACGGGTGGAGAAAGTGTTGAGAGGGTTTTCAAATATTTTCACCTACTGGAGACGTGTGGAGAATGTTTTGAGAGGGTGTTCAAACATTTAAACGCATTTGGGACGGGGGGAGAAAGTTTGGAGGGGGTGTTCAAACATTTTAACGCTCTATGGACGGGTGGAGAAAGATTTGAGAGTTTTTTCATACATTTTAATGTGCTTGGGATGGGTGGAGATATTTTTGAGAGGGTGTTCGAAACATTTTAATGTTATTGGGACGGGAGGAGAAGTTTTGAGTGGCAGCTCAAACTTTTTACCGTATTGGGACGCCGGTAGGAAGTTTTCCGTGGGGTGTTCAAACATTTTAATGTACTTGGGACGGCTGGAGAATGTTTTGAGTGGGGTTTCAAACATTTTAATGTACTTGGGACGGCTGGAGAATGTTTTGAGGGGGGGTTCAAACATTTTAATATACTTGGGACGGGTGTAGAAAGTTTTGAGAGGGTGTTCATACATTTTAACGTACTCCGGACGGGTGGAGAAAGTTTTGAGTGGGTGAGCAAACATTTTAACGTACTCGGGACGGGTGGAGAAAGTTTTGAGAGGGTGTCAAACATTTTACCGTACTTGGGACGGGTGGAGAAAGTGTTGAGAGGGTGTTCAAACATTTAAACGCATTTGGGACGGGGGGAGAAAGTTTTGAGGGGGTGTTCAAACATTTTAATGTACCTGGGACGGTTGGAGATAGTTTTGAGTGGGGGTTCAAACATATTACCGTACTTGGGACGGGTGGAGAAAGTGTTGAGAGGGTTTTCAAATATTTTCACCTACTGGAGACGTGTGGAGAAAGTTTTGAGAGGGTGTTCAAACATTTAAACGCATTTGGGACGGGGGGAGAAAGTTTTGAGGGGGTGTTCAAACATTTTAACGCTCTATGGACGGGTGGAGAAAGATATGAGAGTTTGTTCATACATTTTAATGTGCTTGGGATCGATGGAGATATTTTTGAGAGGATGTTCGAAACATTTTAGCGTAATTGGGACGGGTGGAGAAGTTTTGAGTGGGGGTTCAAACTTTTTACCTTATTGGGACGCGGGTAGAATGTTTTCCGTGGGGTGTTCAAACATTTTAACATTCTTGGGACGGGTGTAGAAAGATTTGAGAGGGTGTTCAAACATTTCAACGCACTTGGGACGGGTGGAAAAAGTTTTCAGAGGGTGAGCAAACATTGTAATGTACTAGGGACGGGTGGAGAAAGTGTTGAGTGGGGGTTCAAACATTTTACCGTACTTGGGACGGGTGGAGAAAGTGTTGAGAGGGTGTTCAAATATTTTCACCTACTGGAGACTGGTGGCGAAACTTTTGAGAGGGTGTTCAAACATTTAAACGCATTTGGGACGGGGGGACAAAGTTTTGAGGGGGCGTTCTAACATTTTAATGTACCTGGGACGGTTGGAGATAGTTTTCAGTGGGTGTTCAAACATTTTACCGTACTTGGGACGGGTGGAGAAAGTGTTGAGAGGGTGTTCAAATATTTTCTTCCTACTGGAGACTGGTGGCGAAACTTTTGAGAGGGTGTTCAAACATTTAAACGCATTTGGGACGGGGGGAGAAAGTTTTGAGGGGGTGTTTAAACATTTTAATGTACCTGGGACGGTTGGAGATAGTTTGGAGTGGGGGTTCAAACATTTTACCGTCCTTGGGACGGGTGGAGAAAGTGTTGAGAGGGTTTTCAAATATTTTCACCTACTGGAGACGTGTGGAGAATGTTTTGAGAGGGTGTTCAAACATTTAAACGCATTTGGGACGGGGGGAGAAAGTTTGGAGGGGGTGTTCAAACATTTTAACGCTCTATGGACGGGTGGAGAAAGATTTGAGAGTTTTTTCATACATTTTAATGTGCTTGGGATGGGTGGAGATATTTTTGAGAGGGTGTTCGAAACATTTTAATGTTATTGGGACGGGTGGAGAAGTTTTGAGTGGCAGCTCAAACTTTTTACCGTATTGGGACGCCGGTAGGAAGTTTTCCGTGTGGTGTTCAAACATTTTAATGTACTTGGGACGGCTGGAGAATGTTTTGAGGGGGGGTTCAAACATTTTAATATACTTGGGACGGGTGTAGAAAGTTTTGAGAGGGTGTTCAAACATTTTAACGTACTCCGGACGGGTGGAGAAAGTGTTGAGAGGGTTTTCAAATATTTTCACCTACTGGAGACGTGGGGAGAAAGTTTTGAGGGGGTGTTCAAACATATTAACGCTCTATGGACGGGTCGAGAAAGATTTGAGAGTTTGTTCATACATTTTAATGTGCTTGGGATGGGTGCAGATATTTTTGAGAGGGTGTTCAAATATTTTAATGTAATTGGGACGGGTGGAGATATTTTTGAGAGGGTGTTCGAAACATTTTAATGTTATTGGGACGGGTGGAGAAGTTTTGAGTGGCAGCTCAAACTTTTTACCGTATTGGGACGCCGGTAGGAAGTTTTCCGTGGGGTGTTCAAACATTTTAATGTACTTGGGACGGCTGGAGAATGTTTTGAGTGGGGGTTCAAACATTTTAATGTACTTGGGACGGCTGGAGAATGTTTTGAGGGGGGGTTCAAACATTTTAATATACTTGGGACGGGTGTAGAAAGTTTTGAGAGGGTGTTCATACATTTTAACGTACTCCGGACGGGTGGAGAAAGTTTTGAGTGGGTGAGCAAACATTTTAACGTACTCGGGACGGGTGGAGAAAGTTTTGAGAGGGTGTCAAACATTTTACCGTACTTGGGACGGGTGGAGAAAGTGTTGAGAGGGTGTTCAAACATTTAAACGCATTTGGGACGAGGGGAGAAAGTTTTGAGGGGGTGTTCAAACATTTTAATGTACCTGGGACGGTTGGAGATAGTTTTGAGTGGGGGTTCAAACATATTACCGTACTTGGGACGGGTGGAGAAAGTGTTGAGAGGGTTTTCAAATATTTTCACCTACTGGAGACGTGTGGAGAAAGTTTTGAGAGGGTGTTCAAACATTTAAACGCATTTGGGACGGGGGGAGAAAGTTTTGAGGGGGTGTTCAAACATTTTAACGCTCTATGGACGGGTGGAGAAAGATATGAGAGTTTGTTCATACATTTTAATGTGCTTGGGATCGATGGAGATATTTTTGAGAGGATGTTCGAAACATTTTAGCGTAATTGGGACGGGTGGAGAAGTTTTGAGTGGGGGTTCAAACTTTTTACCTTATTGGGACGCGGGTAGAATGTTTTCCGTGGGGTGTTCAAACATTTTAACATTCTTGGGACGGGTGTAGAAAGATTTGAGAGGGTGTTCAAACATTTCAACGCACTTGGGACGGGTGGAAAAAGTTTTCAGAGGGTGAGCAAACATTGTAATGTACTAGGGACGGGTGGAGAAAGTGTTGAGTGGGGGTTCAAACATTTTACCGTACTTGGGACGGGTGGAGAAAGTGTTGAGAGGGTGTTCAAATATTTTCACCTACTGGAGACTGGTGGCGAAACTTTTGAGAGGGTGTTCAAACATTTAAACGCATTTGGGACGGGGGGACAAAGTTTTGAGGGGGCGTTCTAACATTTTAATGTACCTGGGACGGTTGGAGATAGTTTTCAGTGGGTGTTCAAACATTTTACCGTACTTGGGACGGGTGGAGAAAGTGTTGAGAGGGTGTTCAAATATTTTCTTCCTACTGGAGACTGGTGGCGAAACTTTTGAGAGGGTGTTCAAACATTTAAACGCATTTGGGACGGGGGGAGAAAGTTTTGAGGGGGTGTTCAAACATTTTAATGTACCTGGGACGGTTGGAGATAGTTTGGAGTGGGGGTTCAAACATTTTACCGTACTTGGGATGGGTGGAGAAAGTGTTGAGAGGGTTTTCAAATATTTTCACCTACTGGAGACGTGTGGAGAATGTTTTGAGAGGGTGTTCAAACATTTAAACGCATTTGGGACGGGGGGAGAAAGTTTGGAGGGGGTGTTCAAACTTTTTAACGCTCTATGGACGGGTGGAGAAAGATTTGAGAGTTTTTTCATACATTTTAATGTGCTTGGGATGGGTGGAGATATTTTTGAGAGGGTGTTCGAAACATTTTAATGTTATTGGGACGGGTGGAGAAGTTTTGAGTGGCAGCTCAAACTTTTTACCGTATTGGGACGCCGGTAGGAAGTTTTCCGTGTGGTGTTCAAACATTTTAATGTACTTGGGACGGCTGGAGAATGTTTTGAGGGGGGGTTCAAACATTTTAATATACTTGGGACGGGTGTAGAAAGTTTTGAGAGGGTGTTCAAACATTTTAACGTACTCCGGACGGGTGGAGAAAGTTTTGAGTGGGTGAGCAAACATTTTAACGTACTCGGGACGGGTGGAGAAAGTTTTGAGAGGGTGTCAAACATTTTACTGTACTTGGGACGGGTGGAGAAAGTTTTGAGAGTTTGTTCATACATTTTAATGTGCTTGGGATCGATGGAGATATTTTTGAGAGGATGTTCGAAACATTTTAGCGTAATTGGGACGGGTGGAGAAGTTTTGAGTGGGGGTTCAAACTTTTTACCGTATTAGGACGCGGGTAGAATGTTTTCCGTGGGGTGTTCAAACATTTTAACATTCTTGGGACGGGTGTAGAAAATTTTGAGAGGGTGTTCAAACATTTCAACGCACTTGGGACGGGTGGAAAAAGTGTTCAGAGGGTGAGCAAACATTGTAATGTACTAGGGACGGGTGGAGAAAGTGTTGAGTGGGGGTTCAAACATTTTACCGTACTTGGGACGGGTGGAGAAAGTGTTGAGAGGGTGTTCAAATATTTTCACCTACTGGAGACTGGTGGCGAAACTTTTGAGAGGGTGTTCAAACATTTAAACGCATTTGGGACGGGAGCAGAAAGTTTTGAGGGGGTGTTCAAACATTTTAATGTACCTGGGACGGTTGGAGATAGTTTTGAGTGGGTGTTCAAACATTTTACCGTACTTGGGATGGGAGCAGAAAGTGTTGAGACGTTCAAATATTTTAATGTAATTGGGACGGGTGGAGATAGTTTGGAGTGGGGGTTCAAACATTTTACCGTACTTGGGATGGGAGGACAAAGTGTTGAGAGGGTGTTCAAATATTTTCACCTACTGGAGACGTGTGGAGAAAGTTTTGAGGGGGTGTTCAAACATTTTAACGCTCTATGGACGGGTGGAGAAAGATTTGAGAGTTTGTTCATACATTTTAATGTGCTTGGGATGGGTGCAGATATTTTTGAGAGGGTGTTCAAATATTTTAATGTAATTGGGACGGGTGGAGATAGTTTGGAGTGGGGGTTCAAACATTTTACCGTACTTGGGACGGGTGGAGAAAGTGTTGAGGGTTTTCAAATATTTTCACCCACTGGAGACGTGTGGAGAATGTTTTGAGAGGGTGTTCAAACATTTAAACGCATTTGGGACGGGGGGAGGAAGTTTGGAGGGGGTGTTCAAACATTTTAACGCTCTATGGACGGGCGGAGAAAGATTTGAGAGTTTTTTCATACATTTTAATGTGCTTGGGATGGGTGGAGATATTTTTGAGAGGGTGTTCGAAACATTTTAATGTTATTGGGACGGGTGGAGAAGTTTTGAGTGGCAGTTCAAACTTTTTACCGTATTGGGACGCCGGTCGGAAGTTTTCCGTGGGGTGTTCAAACATTTTATTTTACTTGGGACGGGTGTAGAAAGTTTTGAGAGGGTGTTCAAACATTTCAACGCACTTGGGACGGGTGGAAAAAGTTTTCAGAGGGTGAGCAAACATTGTAACGTACTTGGGACGGGTGGAGAAAGTGTTGAGAGGGTGTCAAACATTTTACCGTACTTGGGACGGGTGGAGAAAGTGTTGAGAGGGTGTTCAAACATTTAAACACATTTGGGACGGGGGGAGAAAGTTTTGAGAGGGTGTTCAAACATTTTAACGCTCTATGGACGGGTGGAGAAAGATATGAGAGTTTGTTCATACATTTTAATGTGCTTGGGATCGATGGAGATATTTTTGAGAGGATGTTCGAAACATTTTAGCGTAATTGGGACGGGTGGAGAAGTTTTGAGTGGGGGTTCAAACTTTTTACCGTATTGGGACGCGGGTAGAATGTTTTCCGTGGGGTGTTCAAACATTTTAACATTCTTGGGACGGGTGTAGAAAGTTTTGAGAGGGTGTTCAAACATTTCAACGCACTTGGGACGGGTGGAAAAAGTTTTCAGAGGGTGAGCAAACATTGTAATGTACTAGGGACGGGTGGAGAAAGTGTTGAGTGGGGGTTCAAACATTTTACCGTACTTGGGACGGGTGGAGAAAGTGTTGAGAGGGTGTTCAAATATTTTCACCTACTGGAGACTGGTGGCGAAACTTTTGAGAGGGTGTTCAAACATTTAAACGCATTTGGGACGCGGGGAGAAAGTTTTGAGGGGGTGTTCAAACATTTTAATGTACCTGGGACGGTTGGAGATAGTTTTGAGTGGGTGTTCAAACATTTTATCGTACTTGGGACGGGTGGAGAAAGTGTTGAGAGGGTGTTCAAATATTTTCACCTACTGGAGACTGGTGGCGAAACTTTCGAGAGGGTGTTCAAACATTTAAACGCATTTGGGACGGTTGGAGATAGTTTTGAGTGGGTGTTCAAACATTTTACCGTACTTGGGATGGGAGCAGAAAGTGTTGAGAGGTTCAAATATTTTAATGTAATTGGGACGGGTGGAGATAGTTTGGAGGGGGGGTTCAAACATTTTACCGTACTTGGGATGGGAGGAGAAAGTGTTGAGAGGGTGTTCAAATATTTTCACCTACTGGAGACGTGTGGAGAAAGTTTTGAGAGGGTGTTCAAACATTTAAACGCATTTGGGACGGGGGGAGAAAGTTTTGCGGGGGTGTTCAAACATTTTAACGCTCTATGGACGGGTGGAGAAAGATTTGAGAGTTTGTTCATACATTTTAATGTGCTTGGGATGGGTGCAGATATTTTTGAGAGGGTGTTCGAAACATTTTAATGTTATTGGGACGGGTGGAGAAGTTTTGAGTGGCAGTTCAAACTTTTTACCGTATTGGGACGCCGGTAGGAAGTTTTCCGTGGGGTGTTCAAACATTTTAATGTACTTGGGACGGCTGGAGAATGTTTTGAGTGGGGGTTCAAACATTTTAATGTACTTGGGACGGCTGGAGAATGTTCTGAGGGGGGGTTCAATCATTTTAATGTACTTGGGACGGGTGTAGAAAGTTTTGAGAGGGTGTTCAAACATTTCAACGCACTTGGGTCGGGTGGAAAAAGTTTTCAGAGGGTGAGCAAACATTGTAATGTACTAGGGACGGGTGGAGAAAGTGTTGAGTGGGGGTTCAAACATTTTACCGTACTTGGGACGGGTGGTGAAAGTGTTGAGAGGGTGTTCAAATATTTTCACCTACTGGAGACTGGTGGCGAAACTTTTGAGAGGGTGTTCAAACATTTAAACGCATTTGGGACGGGGGGACAAAGTTTTGAGGGGGTGTTCAAACATTTTAATGTACCTGGGACGGTTGGAGATAGTTTTCAGTGGGTGTTCAAACATTTTACCGTACTTGGGACGGGTGGAGAAAGTGTTGAGAGGGTGTTCAAATATTTTCTTCCTACTGGAGACTGGTGGCGAAACTTTTGAGAGGTGGTTCAAACATTTAAACGCATTTGGGACGGGGGGAGAAAGTTTTGAGGGGGTGTTCAAACATTTTAATGTACCTGGGACGGTTGGAGATAGTTTGGAGTGGGGGTTCAAACATTGTACCGTACTTGGGACGGGTGGAGAAAGTGTTGAGAGGGTTTTCAAATATTTTCACCTACTGGAGACGTGTGGAGAATGTTTTGAGAGGGTGTTCAAACATTTAAACGCATTTGGGACGGGGGGAGAAAGTTTGGAGGGGGTGTTCAAACATTTTAACGCTCTATGGACGGGTGGAGAAAGATTTGAGAGTTTTTTCATACATTTTAATGTGCTTGGGATGGGTGGAGATATTTTTGAGAGGGTGTTCGAAACATTTTAATGTTATTGGGACGGGAGGAGAAGTTTTGAGTGGCAGCTCAAACTTTTTACCGTATTGGGACGCCGGTAGGAAGTTTTCCGTGGGGTGTTCAAACATTTTAATGTACTTGGGACGGCTGGAGAATGTTTTGAGTGGGGGTTCAAACATTTTAATGTACTTGGGACGGCTGGAGAATGTTTTGAGGGGGGGTTCAAACATTTTAATATACTTGGGACGGGTGTAGAAAGTTTTGAGAGGGTGTTCATACATTTTAACGTACTCCGGACGGGTGGAGAAAGTTTTGAGTGGGTGAGCAAACATTTTAACGTACTCGGGACGGGTGGAGAAAGTTTTGAGAGGGTGTCAAACATTTTACCGTACTTGGGACGGGTGGAGAAAGTGTTGAGAGGGTGTTCAAACATTTAAACGCATTTGGGACGGGGGGAGAAAGTTTTGAGGGGGTGTTCAAACATTTTAATGTACCTGGGACGGTTGGAGATAGTTTTGAGTGGGGGTTCAAACATATTACCGTACTTGGGACGGGTGGAGAAAGTGTTGAGAGGGTTTTCAAATATTTTCACCTACTGGAGACGTGTGGAGAAAGTTTTGAGAGGGTGTTCAAACATTTAAACGCATTTGGGACGGGGGGAGAAAGTTTTGAGGGGGTGTTCAAACATTTTAACGCTCTATGGACGGGTGGAGAAAGATATGAGAGTTTGTTCATACATTTTAATGTGCTTGGGATCGATGGAGATATTTTTGAGAGGATGTTCGAAACATTTTAGCGTAATTGGGACGGGTGGAGAAGTTTTGAGTGGGGGTTCAAACTTTTTACCTTATTGGGACGCGGGTAGAATGTTTTCCGTGGGGTGTTCAAACATTTTAACATTCTTGGGACGGGTGTAGAAAGATTTGAGAGGGTGTTCAAACATTTCAACGCACTTGGGACGGGTGGAAAAAGTTTTCAGAGGGTGAGCAAACATTGTAATGTACTAGGGACGGGTGGAGAAAGTGTTGAGTGGGGGTTCAAACATTTTACCGTACTTGGGACGGGTGGAGAAAGTGTTGAGAGGGTGTTCAAATATTTTCACCTACTGGAGACTGGTGGCGAAACTTTTGAGAGGGTGTTCAAACATTTAAACGCATTTGGGACGGGGGGACAAAGTTTTGAGGGGGCGTTCTAACATTTTAATGTACCTGGGACGGTTGGAGATAGTTTTCAGTGGGTGTTCAAACATTTTACCGTACTTGGGACGGGTGGAGAAAGTGTTGAGAGGGTGTTCAAATATTTTCTTCCTACTGGAGACTGGTGGCGAAACTTTTGAGAGGGTGTTCAAACATTTAAACGCATTTGGGACGGGGGGAGAAAGTTTTGAGGGGGTGTTCAAACATTTTAATGTACCTGGGACGGTTGGAGATAGTTTGGAGTGGGGGTTCAAACATTTTACCGTACTTGGGACGGGTGGAGAAAGTGTTGAGAGGGTTTTCAAATATTTTCACCTACTGGAGACGTGTGGAGAATGTTTTGAGAGGGTGTTCAAACATTTAAACGCATTTGGGACGGGGGGAGAAAGTTTGGAGGGGGTGTTCAAACATTTTAACGCTCTATGGACGGGTGGAGAAAGATT
Source organism: Hypanus sabinus (assembly GCF_030144855.1). NCBI lineage: Eukaryota > Metazoa > Chordata > Chondrichthyes > Myliobatiformes > Dasyatidae > Hypanus > Hypanus sabinus. The sequence goes on from NW_026780950.1 coordinate 493,183, forward strand.
TGAGAGTTTTTTCATACATTTTAATGTGCTTGGGATGGGTGGAGATATTTTTGAGAGGGTGTTCGAAACATTTTAATGTTATTGGGACGGGTGGAGAAGTTTTGAGTGGCAGCTCAAACTTTTTACCGTATTGGGACGCCGGTAGGAAGTTTTCCGTGTGGTGTTCAAACATTTTAATGTACTTGGGACGGCTGGAGAATGTTTTGAGGGGGGGTTCAAACATTTTAATATACTTGGGACGGGTGTAGAAAGTTTTGAGAGGGTGTTCAAACATTTTTCCGTACTCGGGACGGGTGGAGAAAGTTTTGAGAGGGTGTCAAACATTTTACTGTACTTGGGACGGGTGGAGAAAGTTTTGAGAGTTTGTTCATACATTTTAATGTGCTTGGGATCGATGGAGATATTTTTGAGAGGATGTTCGAAACATTTTAGCGTAATTGGGACGGGTGTAGAAGTTTTGAGTGGGGGTTCAAACTTTTTACCGTATTAGGACGCGGGTAGAATGTTTTCCGTGGGGTGTTCAAACATTTTAACATTCTTGGGACGGGTGTAGAAAATTTTGAGAGGGTGTTCAAACATTTCAACGCACTTGGGACGGGTGGCAAAAGTGTTCAGAGGGTGAGCAAACATTGTAATGTACTAGGGACGGGTGGAGAAAGTGTTGAGAGGGTGTTCAAATATTTTCACCTACTGGAGACTGGTGGCGAAACTTTTGAGAGGGTGTTCAAACATTTAAACGCATTTGGGACGGGGGGAGAAAGTTTTGAGGGGGTGTTCAAACATTTTAATGTACCTGGGACGGTTGGAGATAGTTTTGAGTGGAAGTTCAAAGATTTTATCGTACTTGGGACGGGTGGAGAAAGTGTTGAGAGGGTGTTCAAATATTTTCACCTACTGGAGACTGGTGGCGAAACTTTCGAGAGGGTGTTCAAACATTTAAACGCATTTGGGACGGGGGGAAAAGTTTTGAGGGGGTGTTCAAACATTTTAATGTACCTGGGACGGTTGGAGATAGTTTTGAGTGGGTGTTCAAACATTTTACCGTACTTGGGATGGGAGCAGAAAGTGTTGAGAGGTTCAAATATTTTAATGTAATTGGGACGGGTGGAGATAGTTTGGAGTGGGGGTTCAAACATTTTACCGTACTTGGGATGGGAGGACAAAGTGTTGAGAGGGTGTTCAAATATTTTCACCTACTGGAGACGTGCGGAGAAAGTTTTGCGGGGGTGTTCAAACATTTTAACGCTCTATGGACGGGTGGAGAAAGATTTGAGAGTTTGTTCATACATTTTAATGTGCTTGGGATGGGTGCAGATATTTTTGAGAGGGTGTTCAAATATTTTAATGTAATTGGGACGGGTGGAGATAGTTTGGAGTGGGGGTTCAAACATTTTACCGTACTTGGGACGGGTGGAGAAAGTGTTGAGAGGGTTTTCAAATATTTTCACCCACTGGAGACGTGTGGAGAATGTTTTGAGAGGGTGTTCAAACATTTAAACGCATTTGGGACGGGGGGAGGAAGTTTGGAGGGGGAGTTCAAACATTTTAACGCTCTATGGACGGGCGGAGAAAGATTTGAGAGTTTTTTCATACATTTTAATGTGCTTGGGATGGGTGGAGATATTTTTGAGAGGGTGTTCGAAACATTTTAATGTTATTGGGACGGGTGGAGAAGTTTTGAGTGGCAGTTCAAACTTTTTACCGTATTGGGACGCCGGTCGGAAGTTTTCCGTGGGGTGTTCAAACATTTTATTTTACTTGGGACGGGTGTAGAAAGTTTTGAGAGGGTGTTCAAACATTTCAACGCACTTGGGACGGGTGGAAAAAGTTTTCAGAGGGTGAGCAAACATTGTAACGTACTTGGGACGGGTGGAGAAAGTGTTGAGAGGGTGTCAAACATTTTACCGTACTTGGGACGGGTGGAGAAAGTGTTGAGAGGGTGTTCAAACATTTAAACACATTTGGGACGGGGGGAGAAAGTTTTGAGAGGGTGTTCAAACATTTTAACGTTCTCTGGACGGGTGGGGACAGTTTTAGAGGGTGTTCAAACATTTTAACGTACTTGGGACGAATGGAGAACGTTTTGACAGGGGGATAAAACATTTTAACATTCTTGGGACGGGTGGAGAAAGGTTTGAGAGGGTGTTCAAACATTTAAACGCATTTGGGACGGGGGGAGAAAGATTTGAGTGGGTGTTCAAACATTTTAACGCTCTATGCACTGGTGGAGAAATATTTGAGAGTTTGTTCATACATTTTAATGTGCTTGGGATCGATGGAGATATTTTTGAGAGGATGTTCGAAACATTTTAGCGTAATTCGGACGGGTGGAGAAGTTTTGAGTGGGGGTTCAAACTTTTTACCGTATTGGGACGCGAGTAGAATGTTTTCCGTGGGGTGTTCAAACATTTTAACATAATTGGGACGGGTGTAGAAAGTTCTGAGAGGGTGTTCAAACATTTAAACGCATTTGGGACGGGGGGAGAAAGTTTTGAGGGGGTGTTCAAACATTTTAATGTACCTGGGACGGTTGGAGATAGTTTTGAGTGGGTGTTCAAACATTTTACCGTACTTGGGATGGGAGGAGAAAGTGTTGAGAGGGTGTTCAAATATTTTCACCTACTGGAGACGTGTGGAGAAAGTTTTGAGAGGGTGTTCAAACATTTAAACGCATTTGGGACGGGGGGAAAAGTTTTGAGGGGGTGTTCAAACATTTTAATGTACCTGGGACGGTTGGAGATAGTTTTGAGAGGGTGTTCAAACATTTTACCGTACTTGGGATGGGAGCAGAAAGTGTTGAGAGGTTCAAATATTTTAATGTAATTGGGACGGGTGGAGATAGTTTGGAGTGGGGGTTCAAACATTTTACCGTACTTGGGATGGGAGGAGAAAGTGTTGAGAGGGTGTTCAAATATTTTCACCTACTGGAGACGTGTGGAGAAAGTTTTGAGAGGGGGTTCAAACATTTAAACTCATTTGGGACGGGGGGAGAAAGTTTTGCGGGGGTGTTCAAACATTTTAACGCTCTATGGACGGGTGGAGAAAGATTTGAGAGTTTGTTCATACATTTTAATGTGCTTGGGATGGGTGCAGATATTTTTGAGAGGGTGTTCGAAACATTTTAATGTTATCGGGACGGGTGGAGAAGTTTTGAGTGGTAGTTCAAACTTTTTACCGTATTGGGACGCCGGTAGGAAGTTTTCCGTGGGGTGTTCAAACATTTTAATGTACTTGGGACGGCTGGAGAATGTTTTGAGTGGGGGTTCAAACATTTTAATGTACTTGGGACGGCTGGAGAATGTTCTGAGGGGGGGTTCAATCATTTTAATGTACTTGGGACGGGTGTAGAAAGATTTGAGAGGGTGTTCAAACATTTCAACGCACTTGGGACGGGTGGAAAAAGTTTTCAGAGGGTGAGCAAACATTGTAATGTACTAGGGACGGGTGGAGAAAGTGTTGAGTGGGGGTTCAAACATTTTACCGTACTTGGGACGGGTGGAGAAAGTGTTGAGAGGGTGTTCAAATATTTTCACCTACTGGAGACTGGTGGCGAAACTTTTGAGAGGGTGTTCAAACATTTGAACGCATTTGGGACGGGGGGACAAAGTTTTGAGGGGGTGTTCAAACATTTTAATGTACCTGGGACGGTTGGAGATAGTTTTCAGTGGGTGTTCAAACATTTTACCGTACTTGGGACGGGAGGAGAAAGTGTTGAGAGGGTGTTCAAATATTTTCTTCCTACTGGAGACTGGTGGCGAAACTGTTGAGAGGGTGTTCAAACATTTAAACGCATTTGGGACGGGGGGAGAAAGTTTTGAGGGGGTGTTCAAACATTTTAATCTACCTGGGACGGCTGGGGAATGTTTTGAGGGGGGGTTCAAACATTTTAATATACTTGGGACGGGTGTAGAAAGTTTTGAGAGGGTGTTCAAACATTTTAACGTACTCCGTACGGGTGGAGAAAGTTTTGAGTGGGTGAGCAAACATTTTAACGTACTCGGGACGGGTGGAGAAAGTTTTGAGAGGGTGTCAAACATTTTACTGTACTTGGGACGGGTGGAGAAAGTGTTGAGAGGGTGTTCAAACATTTAAACGCATTTGGGACGGGGGGAGAAAGTTTTGAGGGGGTGTTCAAACATTTTAATGTACCTGGGACGGTTGGAGATAGTTTTGAGTGGGGGTTCAAACATTTTACCGTACTTGGGACGGGTGGAGAAAGTGTTGAGAGGGTTTTCAAATATTGTCACCTACTGGAGACGTGTGGAGAAAGTTTTGAGAGGGTGTTCAAACATTTAAACGCATTTGGGACGGGGGGAGAAAGTTTTGAGGGGGTGTTCAAACATTTTAACGCTCTATGGATGGGTGGAGAAAGATATGAGAGTTTGTTCATACATTTTAATGTGCTTGGGATCGATGGAGATATTTTTGAGAGGATGTTCGAAACATTTTAGCGTAATTGGGACGGGTGGAGAAGTTTTGAGTGGGGGTTCAAACTTTTTACCGTATTGGGACGCGGGTAGAATGTTTTCCGTGGGGTGTTCAAACATTTTAACATTCTTGGGACGGGTGTAGAAAGTTTTGAGAGGGTGTTCAAACATTTCAACGCACTTGGGACGGGTGGAAAAAGTTTTCAGAGGGTGAGCAAACATTGTAATGTACTAGGGACGGGTGGAGAAAGTGTTGAGTGGGGGTTCAAACATTTTACCGTACTTGGGACGGGTGGAGAAAGTGTTGAGAGGGTGTTCAAATATTTTCACCTACTGGAGACTGGTGGCGAAACTTTTGAGAGGGTGTTCAAACATTTAAACGCATTTGGGACGGGGGGAGAAAGTTTTGAGGGGGTGTTCAAACATTTTAATGTACCTGGGACGGTTGGAGATAGTTTTGAGTGGGTGTTCAAACATTTTATCGTACTTGGGACGGGTGGAGAAAGTGTTGAGAGGGTGTTCAAATATTTTCACCTACTGGAGACTGGTGGCGAAACTTTCGAGAGGGTGTTCAAACATTTAAACGCATTTGGGACGGTTGGAGATAGTTTTGAGTGGGTGTTCAAACATTTTACCGTACTTGGTATGGGAGCAGAAAGTGTTGAGAGGTTCAAATATTTTAATGTAATTGGGACGGGTGGAGATAGTTTGGAGGGGGGGTTCAAACATTTTACCGTACTTGGGATGGGAGGAGAAAGTGTTGAGAGGGTGTTCAAATATTTTCACCTACTGGAGACGTGTGGAGAAAGTTTTGAGAGGGTGTTCAAACATTTAAACGCATTTGGGACGGGGGGAGAAAGTTTGGAGGGGGTGTTCAAACATTTTAACGCTCTATGGACGGGTGGAGAAAGATTTGAGAGTTTGTTCATACATTTTAATGTGCTTGGGATGGGTGCAGATATTTTTGAGAGGGTGTTCGAAACATTTTAATGTTATTGGGACGGGTGGAGAAGTTTTGAGTGGCAGTTCAAACTTTTTACCGTATTGGGACGCCGGTAGGAAGTTTTCCGTGGGGTGTTCAAACATTTTAATGTACTTGGGACGGCTGGAGAATGTTTTGAGTGGGGGTTCAAACATTTTAATGTACTTGGGACGGCTGGAGAATGTTCTGAGGGGGGGTTCAATCATTTTAATGTACTTGGGACGGGTGTAGAAAGTTTTGAGAGGGTGTTCAAATATTTCAACGCACTTGGGTCGGGTGGAAAAAGTTTTCAGAGGGTGAGCAAACATTGTAATGTACTAGGGACGGGTGGAGAAAGTGTTGAGTGGGGGTTCAAACATTTTACCGTACTTGGGACGGGTGGAGAAAGTGTTGAGAGGGTGTTCAAATATTTTCACCTACTGGAGACTGGTGGCGAAACTTTTGAGAGGGTGTTCAAACATTTAAACGCATTTGGGACGGGGGGACAAAGTTTTGAGGGGGTGTTCAAACATTTTAATGTACCTGGGACGGTTGGAGATAGTTTTCAGTGGGTGTTCAAACATTTTACCGTACTTGGGACGGGTGGAGAAAGTGTTGAGAGGGTGTTCAAATATTTTCTTCCTACTGGAGACTGGTGGCGAAACTTTTGAGAGGGTGTTCAAACATTTAAACGCATTTGGGACGGGGGGAGAAAGTTTTGAGGGGGTGTTCAAACATTTTAATGTACCTGGGACGGTTGGAGATAGTTTGGAGTGGGGGTTCAAACATTTTACCGTACTTGGGACGGGTGGAGAAAGTGTTGAGAGGGTTTTCAAATATTTTCACCTACTGGAGACGTGTGGAGAATGTTTTGAGAGGGTGTTCAAACATTTAAACGCATTTGGGACGGGGGGAGAAAGTTTGGAGGGGGCGTTCAAACATTTTAACGCTCTATGGACGGGTGGAGAAAGATTTGAGAGTTTTTTCATACATTTTAATGTGCTTGGGATGGGTGGAGATATTTTTGAGAGGGTGTTCGAAACATTTTAATGTTATTGGGACGGGAGGAGAAGTTTTGAGTGGCAGCTCAAACTTTTTACCGTATTGGGACGCCGGTAGGAAGTTTTCCGTGGGGTGTTCAAACATTTTAATGTACTTGGGACGGCTGGAGAATGTTTTGAGTGGGGGTTCAAACATTTTAATGTACTTGGAACGGCTGGAGAATGTTTTGAGGGGGGGTTCAAACATTTTAATATACTTGGGACGGGTGTAGAAAGTTTTGAGAGGGTGTTCATACATTTTAACGTACTCCGGACGGGTGGAGAAAGTTTTGAGTGGGTGAGCAAACATTTTAACGTACTCGGGACGGGTGGAGAAAGTTTTGAGAGGGTGTCAAACATTTTACCGTACTTGGGACGGGTGGAGAAAGTGTTGAGAGGGTGTTCAAACATTTAAACGCATTTGGGACGGGGGGAGAAAGTTTTGAGGGGGTGTTCAAACATTTTAATGTACCTGGGACGGTTGGAGATAGTTTTGAGTGGGGGTTCAAACATATTACCGTACTTGGGACGGGTGGAGAAAGTGTTGAGAGGGTTTTCAAATATTTTCACCTACTGGAGACGTGTGGAGAAAGTTTTGAGAGGGTGCTCAAACATTTAAACGCATTTGGGACGGGGGGAGAAAGTTTTGAGGGGGTGTTCAAACATGTTAACGCTCTATGGACGGGTGGAGAAAGATATGAGAGTTTGTTCATACATTTTAATGTGCTTGGGATCGATGGAGATATTTTTGAGAGGATGTTCGAAACATTTTAGCGTAATTGGGACGGGTGGAGAAGTTTTGAGTGGGGGTTCAAACTTTTTACCGTATTGGGACGCGGGTAGAATGTTTTCCGTGGGGTGTTCAAACATTTTAACATTCTTGGGACGGGTGTAGAAAGATTTGAGAGGGTGTTCAAACATTTCAACGCACTTGGGACGGGTGGAAAAAGTTTTCAGAGGGTGAGCAAACATTGTAATGTACTAGGGACGGGTGGAGAAAGTGTTGAGTGGGGGTTCAAACATTTTACCGTACTTGGGACGGGTGGAGAAAGTGTTGAGAGGGTGTTCAAATATTTTCACCTACTGGAGACTGGTGGCGAAACTTTTGAGAGGGTGTTCAAACATTTAAACGCATTTGGGACGGGGGGACAAAGTTTTGAGGGGGCGTTCAAACATTTTAATGTACCTGGGACGGTTGGAGATAGTTTTCAGTGGGTGTTCAAACATTTTACCGTACTTGGGACGGGTGGAGAAAGTGTTGAGAGGGTGTTCAAATATTTTCTTCCTACTGGAGACTGGTGGCGAAACTTTTGAGAGGGTGTTCAAACATTTAAACGCATTTGGGACGGGGGGAGAAAGTTTTGAGGGGGTGTTCAAACATTTTAATGTAACTGGGACGGTTGGAGATAGTTTGGAGTGGGGGTTCAAACATTTTACCGTACTTGGGACGGGTGGAGAAAGTGTTGAGAGGGTTTTCAAATATTTTCACCTACTGGAGACGTGTGGAGAATGTTTTGAGAGGGTGTTCAAACATTTAAACGCATTTGGGACGGGGGGAGAAAGTTTGGAGGGGGTGTTCAAACATTTTAACGCTCTATGGACGGGTGGAGAAAGATTTGAGAGTTTTTTCATACATTTTAATGTGCTTGGGATGGGTGGAGATATTTTTGAGAGGGTGTTCGAAACATTTTAATGTTATTGGGACGGGTGGAGAAGTTTTGAGTGGCAGCTCAAACTTTTTACCGTATTGGGACGCCGGTAGGAAGTTTTCCGTGGGGTGTTCAAACATTTTAATGTACTTGGGACGGCTGGAGAATGTTTTGAGTGGGGGTTCAAACATTTTAATGTACTTGGGACGGCTGGAGAATGTTTTGAGGGGGGGTTCAAACATTTTAATATACTTGGGACGGGTGTAGAAAGTTTTGAGAGGGTGTTCAAACATTTTAACGTACTCCGGACGGGTGGAGAAAGTTTTGATTGGGTGAGCAAACATTTTAACGTACTCGGGACGGGTGGAGAAAGTTTTGAGAGGGTGTCAAACATTTTACCGTACTTGGGACGGGTGGAGAAAGTGTTGAGAGGGTGTTCAAACATTTTAACGCATTCGGGACGGGGGGAGAAAGTTTTGAGGGGGTGTTCAAACATTTTAATGTACCTGGGACGGTTGGAGATAGTTTTGAGTGGGGGTTCAAACATTTTACCGTACTTGGGACGGGTGGAGAAAGTGTTGAGAGGGTTTTCAAATATTTTCACCTACTGGAGACGTGTGGAGAAAGTTTTGAGAGGGTGTTCAAACATTTAAACGCATTTGGGACGGGGGGAGAAAGTTTTGAGGGGGTGTTCAAACATTTTAACGCTCTATGGACGGGTGGAGAAAGATATGAGAGTTTGTTCATACATTTTAATGTGCTTGGGATCGATGGAGATATTTTTGAGAGGATGTTCGAAACATTTTAGCGTAATTGGGACGGGTGGAGATGTTTTGAGTGGGGGTTCAAACTTTTTACCGTATTGGGACGCGGGTAGAATGTTTTCCGTGGGGTGTTCAAACATTTTAACATTCTTGGGACGGTGTAGAAAGTTTTGAGAGGGTGTTCAAACATTTCAACGCACTTGGGACGGGTGGAAAAAGTTTTCAGAGGGTGAGCAAACATTGTAATGTACTAGGGACGGGTGGAGAAAGTGTTGAGTGGGGGTTCAAACATTTTACCGTACTTGGGACGGGTGGAGAAAGTGTTGAGAGGGTGTTCAAATATTTTCACCTACTGGAGACTGGTGGCGAAACTTTTGAGAGGGTGTTCAAACATTTAAACGCATTTGGGACGGGGGGACAAAGTTTTGAGGGGGCGTTCAAACATTTTAATGTACCTGGGACGGTTGGAGATAGTTTTCAGTGGGTGTTCAAACATTTTACCGTACTTGGGACGGGGGGAGAAAGTGTTGAGAGGGTGTTCAAATATTTTCTTCCTACTGGAGACTGGTGGCGAAACTTTTGAGAGGGTGTTCAAACATTTAAACGCATTTGGGACGGGGGGAGAAAGTTTTGAGGGGGTGTTCAAACATTTTAATGTACCTGGGACGGTTGGAGATAGTTTGGAGTGGGGGTTCAAACATTTTACCGTACTTGGGACGGGTGGAGAAAGTGTTGAGAGGGTTTTCAAATATTTTCACCTACTGGAGACGTGTGGAGAATGTTTTGAGAGGGTGTTCAAACATTTAAACGCATTTGGGACGGGGGGAGAAAGTTTGGAGGGGGTGTTCAAACATTTTAACGCTCTATGGACAGGTGGAGAAAGATTTGAGAGTTTTTTCATACATTTTAATGTGCTTGGGATGGGTGGAGATATTTTTGAGAGGGTGTTCGAAACATTTTAATGTTATTGGGACGGGTGGAGAAGTTTTGAGTGGCAGCTCAAACTTTTTACCGTATTGGGACGCGGGTAGAATGTTTTCCGTGGGGTGTTCAAACATTTTAACATTCTTGGGACGGGTGTAGAAAGTTTTGAGAGGGTGTTCAAACATTTCAACGCACTTGGGACGGGTGGAAAAAGTTTTCAGAGGGTGAGCAAACATTGTAATGTACTAGGGACGGGTGGAGAAAGTGTTGAGTGGGGGTTCAAACATTTTACCGTACTTGGGACGGGTGGAGAAAGTGTTGAGAGGGTGTTCAAATATTTTCACCTACTGGAGACTGGTGGCGAAACTTTTGAGAGGGTGTTCAAACATTTAAACGCATTTGGGACGGGGGGACAAAGTATTGAGGGGGCGTTCAAACATTTTAATGTACCTGGGACGGTTGGAGATAGTTTTCAGTGGGTGTTCAAACATTTTACCGTACTTGGGACGGGTGGAGAAAGTGTTGAGAGGGTGTTCAAATATTTTCACCTACTGGAGACGTGTGGAGAAAGTTTTGAGAGGGTGTTCAAACATTTAAACGCATTTGGGACGGGGGGAGAAAGTTTTGCGGGGGTGTTCAAACATTTTAACGCTCTATGGACGGGTGGAGAAAGATTTGAGAGTTTGTTCATACATTTTAATGTGCTTGGGATGGGTGCAGATATTTTTGAGAGGGTGTTCGAAACATTTTAATGTTATTGGGACGGGTGGAGAAGTTTTGAGTGGCAGTTCAAACTTTTTACCGTATTGGGACGCCGGTAGGAAGTTTTCCGTGGGGTGTTCAAACATTTTAATGTACTTGGGACGGCTGGAGAATGTTTTGAGTGGGGGTTCAAACATTTTAATGTACTTGGGACGGCTGGAGAATGTTCTGAGGGGGGGTTCAATCATTTTAATGTACTTGGGACGGGTGTAGAAAGTTTTGAGAGGGTGTTCAAATATTTCAACGCACTTGGGTCGGGTGGAAAAAGTTTTCAGAGGGTGAGCAAACATTGTAATGTACTAGGGACGGGTGGAGAAAGTGTTGAGTGGGGGTTCAAACATTTTACCGTACTTGGGACGGGTGGAGAAAGTGTTGAGAGGGTGTTCAAATATTTTCACCTACTGGAGACTGGTGGCGAAACTTTTGAGAGGGTGTTCAAACATTTAAACGCATTTGGGACGGGGGGACAAAGTTTTGAGGGGGTGTTCAAACATTTTAATGTACCTGGGACGGTTGGAGATAGTTTTCAGTGGGTGTTCAAACATTTTACCGTACTTGGGACGGGTGGAGAAAGTGTTGAGAGGGTGTTCAAATATTTTCTTCCTACTGGAGACTGGTGGCGAAACTTTTGAGAGGGTGTTCAAACATTTAAACGCATTTGGGACGGGGGGAGAAAGTTTTGAGGGGGTGTTCAAACATTTTAATGTACCTGGGACGGTTGGAGATAGTTTGGAGTGGGGGTTCAAACATTTTACCGTACTTGGGACGGGTGGAGAAAGTGTTGAGAGGGTTTTCAAATATTTTCACCTACTGGAGACGTGTGGAGAATGTTTTGAGAGGGTGTTCAAACATTTAAACGCATTTGGGACGGGGGGAGAAAGTTTGGAGGGGGCGTTCAAACATTTTAACGCTCTATGGACGGGTGGAGAAAGATTTGAGAGTTTTTTCATACATTTTAATGTGCTTGGGATGGGTGGAGATATTTTTGAGAGGGTGTTCGAAACATTTTAATGTTATTGGGACGGGAGGAGAAGTTTTGAGTGGCAGCTCAAACTTTTTACCGTATTGGGACGCCGGTAGGAAGTTTTCCGTGGGGTGTTCAAACATTTTAATGTACTTGGGACGGCTGGAGAATGTTTTGAGTGGGGGTTCAAACATTTTAATGTACTTGGAACGGCTGGAGAATGTTTTGAGGGGGGGTTCAAACATTTTAATATACTTGGGACGGGTGTAGAAAGTTTTGAGAGGGTGTTCATACATTTTAACGTACTCCGGACGGGTGGAGAAAGTTTTGAGTGGGTGAGCAAACATTTTAACGTACTCGGGACGGGTGGAGAAAGTTTTGAGAGGGTGTCAAACATTTTACCGTACTTGGGACGGGTGGAGAAAGTGTTGAGAGGGTGTTCAAACATTTAAACGCATTTGGGACGGGGGGAGAAAGTTTTGAGGGGGTGTTCAAACATTTTAATGTACCTGGGACGGTTGGAGATAGTTTTGAGTGGGGGTCCAAACATATTACCGTACTTGGGACGGGTGGAGAAAGTGTTGAGAGGGTTTTCAAATATTTTCACCTACTGGAGACGTGTGGAGAAAGTTTTGAGAGGGTGCTCAAACATTTAAACGCATTTGGGACGGGGGGAGAAAGTTTTGAGGGGGTGTTCAAACATGTTAACGCTCTATGGACGGGTGGAGAAAGATATGAGAGTTTGTTCATACATTTTAATGTGCTTGGGATCGATGGAGATATTTTTGAGAGGATGTTCGAAACATTTTAGCGTAATTGGGACGGGTGGAGAAGTTTTGAGTGGGGGTTCAAACTTTTTACCGTATTGGGACGCGGGTAGAATGTTTTCCGTGGGGTGTTCAAACATTTTAACATTCTTGGGACGGGTGTAGAAAGATTTGAGAGGGTGTTCAAACATTTCAACGCACTTGGGACGGGTGGAAAAAGTTTTCAGAGGGTGAGCAAACATTGTAATGTACTAGGGACGGGTGGAGAAAGTGTTGAGTGGGGGTTCAAACATTTTACCGTACTTGGGACGGGTGGAGAAAGTGTTGAGAGGGTGTTCAAATATTTTCACCTACTGGAGACTGGTGGCGAAACTTTTGAGAGGGTGTTCAAACATTTAAACGCATTTGGGACGGGGGGACAAAGTTTTGAGGGGGCGTTCAAACATTTTAATGTACCTGGGACGGTTGGAGATAGTTTTCAGTGGGTGTTCAAACATTTTACCGTACTTGGGACGGGTGGAGAAAGTGTTGAGAGGGTGTTCAAATATTTTCTTCCTACTGGAGACTGGTGGCGAAACTTTTGAGAGGGTGTTCAAACATTTAAACGCATTTGGGACGGGGGGAGAAAGTTTTGAGGGGGTGTTCAAACATTTTAATGTAACTGGGACGGTTGGAGATAGTTTGGAGTGGGGGTTCAAACATTTTACCGTACTTGGGACGGGTGGAGAAAGTGTTGAGAGGGTTTTCAAATATTTTCACCTACTGGAGACGTGTGGAGAATGTTTTGAGAGGGTGTTCAAACATTTAAACGCATTTGGGACGGGGGGAGAAAGTTTGGAGGGGGTGTTCAAACATTTTAACGCTCTATGGACGGGTGGAGAAAGATTTGAGAGTTTTTTCATACATTTTAATGTGCTTGGGATGGGTGGAGATATTTTTGAGAGGGTGTTCGAAACATTTTAATGTTATTGGGACGGGTGGAGAAGTTTTGAGTGGCAGCTCAAACTTTTTACCGTATTGGGACGCCGGTAGGAAGTTTTCCGTGGGGTGTTCAAACATTTTAATGTACTTGGGACGGCTGGAGAATGTTTTGAGTGGGGGTTCAAACATTTTAATGTACTTGGGACGGCTGGAGAATGTTTTGAGGGGGGGTTCAAACATTTTAATATACTTGGGACGGGTGTAGAAAGTTTTGAGAGGGTGTTCAAACATTTTAACGTACTCCGGACGGGTGGAGAAAGTTTTGATTGGGTGAGCAAACATTTTAACGTACTCGGGACGGGTGGAGAAAGTTTTGAGAGGGTGTCAAACATTTTACCGTACTTGGGACGGGTGGAGAAAGTGTTGAGAGGGTGTTCAAACATTTTAACGCATTCGGGACGGGGGGAGAAAGTTTTGAGGGGGTGTTCAAACATTTTAATGTACCTGGGACGGTTGGAGATAGTTTTGAGTGGGGGTTCAAACATTTTACCGTACTTGGGACGGGTGGAGAAAGTGTTGAGAGGGTTTTCAAATATTTTCACCTACTGGAGACGTGTGGAGAAAGTTTTGAGAGGGTGTTCAAACATTTAAACGCATTTGGGACGGGGGGAGAAAGTTTTGAGGGGGTGTTCAAACATTTTAACGCTCTATGGACGGGTGGAGAAAGATATGAGAGTTTGTTCATACATTTTAATGTGCTTGGGATCGATGGAGATATTTTTGAGAGGATGTTCGAAACATTTTAGCGTAATTGGGACGGGTGGAGATGTTTTGAGTGGGGGTTCAAACTTTTTACCGTATTGGGACGCGGGTAGAATGTTTTCCGTGGGGTGTTCAAACATTTTAACATTCTTGGGACGGTGTAGAAAGTTTTGAGAGGGTGTTCAAACATTTCAACGCACTTGGGACGGGTGGAAAAAGTTTTCAGAGGGTGAGCAAACATTGTAATGTACTAGGGACGGGTGGAGAAAGTGTTGAGTGGGGGTTCAAACATTTTACCGTACTTGGGACGGGTGGAGAAAGTGTTGAGAGGGTGTTCAAATATTTTCACCTACTGGAGACTGGTGGCGAAACTTTTGAGAGGGTGTTCAAACATTTAAACGCATTTGGGACGGGGGGACAAAGTTTTGAGGGGGCGTTCAAACATTTTAATGTACCTGGGACGGTTGGAGATAGTTTTCAGTGGGTGTTCAAACATTTTACCGTACTTGGGACGGGGGGAGAAAGTGTTGAGAGGGTGTTCAAATATTTTCTTCCTACTGGAGACTGGTGGCGAAACTTTTGAGAGGGTGTTCAAACATTTAAACGCATTTGGGACGGGGGGAGAAAGTTTTGAGGGGGTGTTCAAACATTTTAATGTACCTGGGACGGTTGGAGATAGTTTGGAGTGGGGGTTCAAACATTTTACCGTACTTGGGACGGGTGGAGAAAGTGTTGAGAGGGTTTTCAAATATTTTCACCTACTGGAGACGTGTGGAGAATGTTTTGAGAGGGTGTTCAAACATTTAAACGCATTTGGGACGGGGGGAGAAAGTTTGGAGGGGGTGTTCAAACATTTTAACGCTCTATGGACAGGTGGAGAAAGATTTGAGAGTTTTTTCATACATTTTAATGTGCTTGGGATGGGTGGAGATATTTTTGAGAGGGTGTTCGAAACATTTTAATGTTATTGGGACGGGTGGAGAAGTTTTGAGTGGCAGCTCAAACTTTTTACCGTATTGGGACGCGGGTAGAATGTTTTCCGTGGGGTGTTCAAACATTTTAACATTCTTGGGACGGGTGTAGAAAGTTTTGAGAGGGTGTTCAAACATTTCAACGCACTTGGGACGGGTGGAAAAAGTTTTCAGAGGGTGAGCAAACATTGTAATGTACTTGGGACGGCTGGAGAATGTTTTGAGTGGGGGTTCAAACATTTTAATGTACTTGGGACGGCTGGAGAATGTTTTGAGGGGGGGTTCAAACATTTTAATATACTTGGGACGGGTGTAGATAGTTTTGAGTGGGGATTCAAACATTTTAACGTACTCGGGACGGATGGAGAATGTGTTGAGTGGGTGTCAAACATTTTAACGTACTCCGGACGGGTGGAGAAAGTTTTGAGTGGGTGAGCAAACATTTTAACGTACTCGGGACGGGTGGAGAAAGTTTTGAGAGGGTGTCAAACATTTTACCGTACTTGGCACGGGTGGAGAAAGTGTTGAGAGGGTGTTCAAATATTTAAACGCATTTGGGACGGGGGGAGAAAGTTTTGAGGGGGTGTTCAAACATTTTAATGTACCTGGGACGGTTGGAGATAGTTTTGAGTGGGGGTTCAAACATTTTACCGTACTTGGGACGGGTGGAGAAAGTGTTGAGAGGGTTTTCAAATATTTTCACCTACTGGAGACGTGGGGAGAAAGTTTTGAGGGGGTGTTCAAACATATTAACGCTCTATGGACGGGTCGAGAAAGATTTGAGAGTTTGTTCATACATTTTAATGTGCTTGGGATGGGTGCAGATATTTTTGAGAGGGTGTTCAAATATTTTAATGTAATTGGGACGGGTGGAGATATTTTTGAGAGGGTGTTCGAAACATTTTAATGTTATTGGGACGGGTGGAGAAGTTTTGAGTGGCAGCTCAAACTTTTTACCGTATTGGGACGCCGGTAGGAAGTTTTCCGTGGGGTGTTCAAACATTTTAATGTACTTGGGACGGCTGGAGAATGTTTTCAGTGGGGGTTCAAACATTTTAATGTACTTGGGACGGCTGGAGAATGTTGTGAGGGGGGGTTCAAACATTTTAATATACTTGGGAATGGTGTAGAAAGTTTTGAGAGGGTGTTCAAACATTTCAACGCACTTGGGACGGGTGGAAAAAGTTTTCAGAGGGTGTGCAAACATTGTAACGTACTTGGGACAGGTGGAGAAGGTTTTGAGTGGGGGTTCAAACATTTTACCGTACTTGGGACGGGTGGAGAAAGTGTTGAGAGGGTGTTCAAATATTTTCACCTACTGGAGACTGGTGGCGAAACTTTTGAGTGAGTGTTCAAACATTTAAACGCATTTGGGACGGGGGGAGAAAGTTTTGAGGGGGTGTTCAAACATTTTAATGTACCTGGGACGGTTGGAGATAGTTTTGAGTGGGTGTTCAAACATTTTATCGTACTCGGGACGGGTGGAGAAAGTGTTGAGAGGGTGTTCAAATATTTTCACCTACTGGAGACTGGTGGCGAAACTTTCGAGAGGGTGTTCAAATATTTAAACGCATTTGGGACGGGGGGAAAAGTTTTGAGGGGGTGTTCAAACATTTTAATGTACCTGGGACGGTTGGAGATAGTTTTGAGTGGGTGTTCAAACATTTTACCGTACTTGGGATGGGAGCAGAAAGTGTTGAGAGGTTCAAATATTTTAATGTAATTGGGACGGGTGGAGATAGTTTGGAGTGGGGGTTCAAACATTTTACCGTACTTGGGATGGGAGGAGAAAGTGTTGAGAGGGTGTTCAAATATTTTCACCTACTGGAGACGTGTGGAGAAAGTTTTGAGAGGGTGTTCAAACATTTAAACGCATTTGGGACGGGGGGAGAAAGTTTTGCGGGGGTGTTCAAACATTTTAACGCTCTATGGACGGGTGGAGAAAGATATGAGAGTTTGTTCATACATTTTAATGTGCTTGGGATGGGTGCAGATATTTTTGAGAGGGTGTTCAAATATTTTAATGTAATTGGGACGGGTGGAGATAGTTTGGAGTGGGGGTTCAAACATTTTACCGTACTTGGGACGGGTGGAGAAAGTGTTGAGAGGGTTTTCAAATATTTTCACCTACTGGAGACGTGTGGAGAATGTTTTGAGAGGGTGTTCAAACATTTAAACGCATTTGGGACGGGGGGAGAAAGTTTGGAGGGGGTGTTCAAACATTTTAACGCTCTATGGACGGGCGGAGAAAGATTTGAGAGTTTTTTCATACATTTTAATGTGCTTGGGATGGGTGGAGATATTTTTGAGAGGGTGTTCGAAACATTTTAATGTTATTGGGACGGGTGGAGAAGTTTTGAGTGGCAGTTCAAACTTTTTACCGTATTGGGACGCCGGTCAGAAGTTTTCCGTGGGGTGTTCAAACATTTTAATGTACTTGGGACGGCTGGAGAATGTTTTGAGTGGGGGTTCAAACATTTTATTTTACTTGGGACGGGTGTAGAAAGTTTTGAGAGGGTGTTCAAACATATTAACGCTCTATGGACGGGTGGAGAAAGATTTGAGAGTTTGTTCATACATTTTAATGTGCTTAGGATGGGTGCAGATATTTTTGAGAGGGTGTTCAAATATTTTAATGTAATTGGGACGGGTGGAGATATTTTTGAGAGGGTGTTCGAAACATTTTAATGTTATTGGGACGGGTGGAGAAGTTTTGAGTGGCAGTTCAAACTTTTTACCGTATTGGGACGCCGGTCGGAAGTTTTCCGTGGGGTGTTCAAACATTTTATTTTACTTGGGACGGGTGTAGAAAGTTTTGAGAGGGTGTTCAAACATTTCAACGCACTTGGGACGGGTGGAAAAAGTTTTCAGAGGGTGAGCAAACATTGTAACGTACTTGGGACGGGTGGAGAAAGTGTTGAGAGGGTGTTCAAACATTTAAACACATTTGGGACGGGGGGAGAAAGTTTTGAGAGGGTGTTCAAACTTTTTAACTTTCTCTGGACGGGTGGGGACAGTTTTAGAGGGTGTTCAAACATTTTAACGTACTTGGGACGAATGGAGAACGTTTTGACAGGGGGATAAAACATTTTAACATTCTTGGGACGGGTGGAGAAAGGTTTGAGAGGGTGTTCAAACATTTAAACGCATTTGCGACGGGGGGAGAAAGATTTGAGGGGGTGTTCAAACATTTTAACGCTCTATGCACTGGTGGAGAAATATTTGAGAGTTTGTTCATACATTTTAATGTGCTTGGGATCGATGGAGATATTTTTGAGAGGATGTTCGAAACATTTTAGCGTAATTGGGACGGGTGGAGAAGTTTTGAGTGGGGGTTCAAACTTTTTACCGTATTGGGACGCGGGTAGAATGTTTTCCGTGGGGTGTTCAAACATTTTAACATTCTTGGGACGGGTGTAGAAAGTTCTGAGAGGGTGTTCAAACATTTCAACGCACTTGGGACGGGTGGAAAAAGTTTTCAGAGGGTGAGCAAACATTGTAATGTACTTGGGACGGCTGGAGAATGTTTTGAGTGGGGGTTCAAACATTTTAATGTACTTGGGACGGCTGGAGAATGTTTTGAGGGGGGGTTCAAACATTTTAATATACTTGGGACGGGTGTAGAAAGTTTTGAGAGGGTGTTCAAACATTTTAACGTACTCCGGACGGGTGGAGAAAGTTTTGAGTGGGTGAGCAAACATTTTAACGTACTCGGGACGGGTGGAGAAAGTTTTGAGAGGGTGTTCAAACATTTAAACGCATTTGGGACGGGGGGAGAAAGTTTTGCGGGGGTGTTCAAACATTTTAACGCTCTATGGACGGGTGGAGAAAGATATGAGAGTTTGTTCATACATTTTAATGTGCTTGGGATGGGTGCAGATATTTTTGAGAGGGTGTTCAAATATTTTAATGTAATTGGGACGGGTGGAGATAGTTTGGAGTGAGGGTTCAAACATTTTACCGTACTTGGGACGGGTGGAGAAAGTGTTGAGAGGGTTTTCAAATATTTTCACCTACTGGAGACGTGTGGAGAATGTTTTGAGAGGGTGTTCAAACATTTAAACGCATTTGGGACGGGGGGAGAAAGTTTGGAGGGGGTGTTCAAACATTTTAACGCTCTATGGACGGGCGGAGAAAGATTTGAGAGTTTTTTCATACATTTTAATGTGCTTGGGATGGGTGGAGATATTTTTGAGAGGGTGTTCGAAACATTTTAATGTTATTGGGACGGGTGGAGAAGTTTTGAGTGGCAGTTCAAACTTTTTACCGTATTGGGACGCCGGTCGGAAGTTTTCCGTGGGGTGTTCAAACATTTTATTTTACTTGGGACGGGTGTAGAAAGTTTTGAGAGGGTGTTCAAACATTTCAACGCACTTGGGACGGGTGGAAAAAGTTTTCAGAGGGTGAGCAAACATTGTAACGTACTTGGGACGGGTGGAGAAAGTGTTGAGAGGGTGTCAAACATTTTACCGTACTTGGGACGGGTGGAGAAAGTGTTGAGAGGGTGTTCAAACATTTAAACACATTTGGGACGGGGGGAGAAAGTTTTGAGAGGGTGTTCAAACATTTTAACGCTCTATGGACGGGTGGAGAAAGATATGAGAGTTTTTTCATACATTTTAATGTGCTTGGGATCGATGGAGATATTTTTGAGAGGATGTTCGAAACATTTTAGCGTAATTGGGACGGGTGGAGAAGTTTTGAGTGGGGGTTCAAACTTTTTACCGTATTGGGACGCGGGTAGAATGTTTTCCGTGGGGTGTTCAAACATTTTAACATTCTTGGGACGGGTGTAGAAAGTTTTGAGAGGGTGTTCAAACATTTCAACGCACTTGGGACGGGTGGAAAAAGTTTTCAGAGGGTGAGCAAACATTGTAATGTACTAGGGACGGGTGGAGAAAGTGTTGAGTGGGGGTTCAAACATTTTACCGTACTTGGGACGGGTGGAGAAAGTGTTGAGAGGGTGTTCAAATATTTTCACCTACTGGAGACTGGTGGCGAAACTTTTGAGAGGGTGTTCAAACATTTAAACGCATTTGGGACGCGGGGAGAAAGTTTTGAGGGGGTGTTCAAACATTTTAATGTACCTGGGACGGTTGGAGATAGTTTTGAGTGGGTGTTCAAACATTTTATCGTACTTGGGACGGGTGGAGAAAGTGTTGAGAGGGTGTTCAAATATTTTCACCTACTGGAGACTGGTGGCGAAACTTTCGAGAGGGTGTTCAAACATTTAAACGCATTTGGGACGGTTGGAGATAGTTTTGAGTGGGTGTTCAAACATTTTACCGTACTTGGGATGGGAGCAGAAAGTGTTGAGAGGTTCAAATATTTTAATGTAATTGGGACGGGTGGAGATAGTTTGGAGGGGGGGTTCAAACATTTTACCGTACTTGGGATGGGAGGAGAAAGTGTTGAGAGGGTGTTCAAATATTTTCACCTACTGGAGACGTGTGGAGAAAGTTTTGAGAGGGTGTTCAAACATTTAAACGCATTTGGGACGGGGGGAGAAAGTTTTGCGGGGGTGTTCAAACATTTTAACGCTCTATGGACGGGTGGAGAAAGATTTGAGAGTTTGTTCATACATTTTAATGTGCTTGGGATGGGTGCAGATATTTTTGAGAGGGTGTTCGAAACATTTTAATGTTATTGGGACGGGTGGAGAAGTTTTGAGTGGCAGTTCAAACTTTTTACCGTATTGGGACGCCGGTAGGAAGTTTTCCGTGGGGTGTTCAAACATTTTAATGTACTTGGGACGGCTGGAGAATGTTTTGAGTGGGGGTTCAAACATTTTAATGTACTTGGGACGGCTGGAGAATGTTCTGAGGGGGGGTTCAATCATTTTAATGTACTTGGGTCGGGTGTAGAAAGTTTTGAGAGGGTGTTCAAACATTTCAACGCACTTGGGTCGGGTGGAAAAAGTTTTCAGAGGGTGAGCAAACATTGTAATGTACTAGGGACGGGTGGAGAAAGTGTTGAGTGGGGGTTCAAACATTTTACCGTACTTGGGACGGGTGGTGAAAGTGTTGAGAGGGTGTTCAAATATTTTCACCTACTGGAGACTGGTGGCGAAACTTTTGAGAGGGTGTTCAAACATTTAAACGCATTTGGGACGGGGGGACAAAGTTTTGAGGGGGTGTTCAAACATTTTAATGTACCTGGGACGGTTGGAGATAGTTTTCAGTGGGTGTTCAAACATTTTACCGTACTTGGGACGGGTGGAGAAAGTGTTGAGAGGGTGTTCAAATATTTTCTTCCTACTGGAGACTGGTGGCGAAACTTTTGAGAGGGGGTTCAAACATTTAAACGCATTTGGGACGGGGGGAGAAAGTTTTGAGGGGGTGTTCAAACATTTTAATGTACCTGGGACGGTTGGAGATAGTTTGGAGTGGGGGTTCAAACATTGTACCGTACTTGGGACGGGTGGAGAAAGTGTTGAGAGGGTTTTCAAATATTTTCACCTACTGGAGACGTGTGGAGAATGTTTTGAGAGGGTGTTCAAACATTTAAACGCATTTGGGACGGGGGGAGAAAGTTTGGAGGGGGTGTTCAAACATTTTAACGCTCTATGGACGGGTGGAGAAAGATTTGAGAGTTTTTTCATACATTTTAATGTGCTTGGGATGGGTGGAGATATTTTTGAGAGGGTGTTCGAAACATTTTAATGTTATTGGGACGGGAGGAGAAGTTTTGAGTGGCAGCTCAAACTTTTTACCGTATTGGGACGCCGGTAGGAAGTTTTCCGTGGGGTGTTCAAACATTTTAATGTACTTGGGACGGCTGGAGAATGTTTTGAGTGGGGGTTCAAACATTTTAATGTACTTGGGACGGCTGGAGAATGTTTTGAGGGGGGGTTCAAACATTTTAATATACTTGGGACGGGTGTAGAAAGTTTTGAGAGGGTGTTCATACATTTTAACGTACTCCGGACGGGTGGAGAAAGTTTTGAGTGGGTGAGCAAACATTTTAACGTACTCGGGACGGGTGGAGAAAGTTTTCAGAGGGTGTCAAACATTTTACCGTACTTGGGACGGGTGGAGAAAGTGTTGAGAGGGTGTTCAAACATTTAAACGCATTTGGGACGGGGGGAGAAAGTTTTGAGGGGGTGTTCAAACATTTTAATGTACCTGGGACGGTTGGAGATAGTTTTGAGTGGGGGTTCAAACATATTACCGTACTTGGGACGGGTGGAGAAAGTGTTGAGAGGGTTTTCAAATATTTTCACCTACTGGAGACGTGTGGAGAAAGTTTTGAGAGGGTGTTCAAACATTTAAACGCATTTGGGACGGGGGGGAGAAAGTTTTGAGGGGGTGTTCAAACATTTTAACGCTCTATGGACGGGTGGAGAAAGATATGAGAGTTTGTTCATACATTTTAATGTGCTTGGGATCGATGGAGATATTTTTGAGAGGATGTTCGAAACATTTTAGCGTAATTGGGACGGGTGGAGAAGTTTTGAGTGGGGGTTCAAACTTTTTACCTTATTGGGACGCGGGTAGAATGTTTTCCGTGGGGTGTTCAAACATTTTAACATTCTTGGGACGGGTGTAGAAAGATTTGAGAGGGTGTTCAAACATTTCAACGCACTTGGGACGGGTGGAAAAAGTTTTCAGAGGGTGAGCAAACATTGTAATGTACTAGGGACGGGTGGAGAAAGTGTTGAGTGGGGGTTCAAACATTTTACCGTACTTGGGACGGGTGGAGAAAGTGTTGAGAGGGTGTTCAAATATTTTCACCTACTGGAGACTGGTGGCGAAACTTTTGAGAGGGTGTTCAAACATTTAAACGCATTTGGGACGGGGGGACAAAGTTTTGAGGGGGCGTTCTAACATTTTAATGTACCTGGGACGGTTGGAGATAGTTTTCAGTGGGTGTTCAAACATTTTACCGTACTTGGGACGGGTGGAGAAAGTGTTGAGAGGGTGTTCAAATATTTTCTTCCTACTGGAGACTGGTGGCGAAACTTTTGAGAGGGTGTTCAAACATTTAAACGCATTTGGGACGGGGGGAGAAAGTTTTGAGGGGGTGTTCAAACATTTTAATGTACCTGGGACGGTTGGAGATAGTTTGGAGTGGGGGTTCAAACATTTTACCGTACTTGGGACGGGTGGAGAAAGTGTTGAGAGGGTTTTCAAATATTTTCACCTACTGGAGACGTGTGGAGAATGTTTTGAGAGGGTGTTCAAACATTTAAACGCATTTGGGACGGGGGGAGAAAGTTTGGAGGGGGTGTTCAAACATTTTAACGCTCTATGGACGGGTGGAGAAAGATTTGAGAGTTTTTTCATACATTTTAATGTGCTTGGGATGGGTGGAGATATTTTTGAGAGGGTGTTCGAAACATTTTAATGTTATTGGGACGGGTGGAGAAGTTTTGAGTGGCAGCTCAAACTTTTTACCGTATTGGGACGCCGGTAGGAAGTTTTCCGTGTGGTGTTCAAACATTTTAATGTACTTGGGACGGCTGGAGAATGTTTTGAGGGGGGGTTCAAACATTTTAATATACTTGGGACGGGTGTAGAAAGTTTTGAGAGGGTGTTCAAACATTTTAACGTACTCCGGACGGGTGGAGAAAGTTTTGAGTGGGTGAGCAAACATTTTAACGTACTCGGGACGGGTGGAGAAAGTTTTGAGAGGGTGTCAAACATTTTACTGTACTTGGGACGGGTGGAGAAAGTTTTGAGAGTTTGTTCATACATTTTAATGTGCTTGGGATCGATGGAGATATTTTTGAGAGGATGTTCGAAACATTTTAGCGTAATTGGGACGGGTGGAGAAGTTTTGAGTGGGGGTTCAAACTTTTTACCGTATTAGGACGCGGGTAGAATGTTTTCCGTGGGGTGTTCAAACATTTTAACATTCTTGGGACGGGTGTAGAAAATTTTGAGAGGGTGTTCAAACATTTCAACGCACTTGGGACGGGTGGAAAAAGTGTTCAGAGGGTGAGCAAACATTGTAATGTACTAGGGACGGGTGGAGAAAGTGTTGAGTGGGGGTTCAAACATTTTACCGTACTTGGGACGGGTGGAGAAAGTGTTGAGAGGGTGTTCAAATATTTTCACCTACTGGAGACTGGTGGCGAAACTTTTGAGAGGGTGTTCAAACATTTATACGCATTTGGGACGGGGGGAGAAAGTTTTGAGGGGGTGTTCAAACATTTTAATGTACCTGGGACGGTTGGAGATAGTTTTGAGTGGAAGTTCAAACATTTTATCGTACTTGGGACGGGTGGAGAAAGTGTTGAGAGGGTGTTCAAATATTTTCACCTACTGGAGACTGGTGGCGAAACTTTCGAGAGGGTGTTCAAACATTTAAACGCATTTGGGACGGGGGGAAAAGTTTTGAGGGGGTGTTCAAACATTTTAATGTACCTGGGACGGTTGGAGATAGTTTTGAGTGGGTGTTCAAACATTTTACCGTACTTGGGATGGGAGCAGAAAGTGTTGAGAGGTTCAAATATTTTAATGTAATTGGGACGGGTGGAGATAGTTTGGAGTGGGGGTTCAAACATTTTACCGTACTTGGGATGGGAGGGCAAAGTGTTGAGAGGGTGTTCAAATATTTTCACCTACTGGAGACGTGCGGAGAAAGTTTTGCGGGGGTGTTCAAACATTTTAACGCTCTATGGACGGGTGGAGAAAGATTTGAGAGTTTGTTCATACATTTTAATGTGCTTGGGATGGGTGCAGATATTTTTGAGAGGGTGTTCAAATATTTTAATGTAATTGGGACGGGTGGAGATAGTTTGGAGTGGGGGTTCAAACATTTTACCGTACTTGGGACGGGTGGAGAAAGTGTTGAGAGGGTTTTCAAATATTTTCACCCACTGGAGACGTGTGGAGAATGTTTTGAGAGGGTGTTCAAACATTTAAACGCATTTGGGACGGGGGGAGGAAGTTTGGAGGGGGTGTTCAAACATTTTAACGCTCTATGGACGGGCCGAGAAAGATTTGAGAGTTTTTTCATACATTTTAATGTGCTTGGGATGGGTGGAGATATTTTTGAGAGGGTGTTCGAAACATTTTAATGTTATTGGGACGGGTGGAGAAGTTTTGAGTGGCAGTTCAAACTTTTTACCGTATTGGGACGCCGGTCGGAAGTTTTCCGTGGGGTGTTCAAACATTTTATTTTACTTGGGACGGGTGTAGAAAGTTTTGAGAGGGTGTTCAAACATTTCAACGCACTTGGGACGGGTGGAAAAAGTTTTCAGAGGGTGAGCAAACATTGTAACGTACTTGGGACGGGTGGAGAAAGTGTTGAGAGGGTGTCAAACATTTTACCGTACTTGGGACGGGTGGAGAAAGTGTTGAGAGGGTGTTCAAACATTTAAACACATTTGGGACGGGGGGAGAAAGTTT
Source organism: Hypanus sabinus (assembly GCF_030144855.1). NCBI lineage: Eukaryota > Metazoa > Chordata > Chondrichthyes > Myliobatiformes > Dasyatidae > Hypanus > Hypanus sabinus. The sequence goes on from NW_026780950.1 coordinate 518,450, forward strand.
TGAGAGGGTGTTCAAACATTTTAACGTTCTCTGGACGGGTGGGGACAGTTTTAGAGGGTGTTCAAACATTTTAACGTACTTGGGACGAATGGAGAACGTTTTGACAGGGGGATAAAACATTTTAACATTCTTGGGACGGGTGGAGAAAGGTTTGAGAGGGTGTTCAAACATTTAAACGCATTTGGGACGGGGGGAGAAAGATTTGAGTGGGTGTTCAAACATTTTAACGCTCTATGCACTGGTGGAGAAATATTTGAGAGTTTGTTCATACATTTTAATGTGCTTGGGATCGATGGAGATATTTTTGAGAGGATGTTCGAAACATTTTAGCGTAATTCGGACGGGTGGAGAAGTTTTGAGTGGGGGTTCAAACTTTTTACCGTATTGGGACGCGAGTAGAATGTTTTCCGTGGGGTGTTCAAACATTTTAACATAATTGGGACGGGTGTAGAAAGTTCTGAGAGGGTGTTCAAACATTTCAACGCACTTGGGACGGGTGGAAAAAGTTTTCAGAGGGTGAGCAAACATTGTAACGTACTTGGGACGGGTGGAGAAAGGGTTGAGAGGGTGTTCAAATATTTTCACCTACTGGAGACTGGTGGCGAAACTTTTGAGAGAGTGTTCAAACATTTAAACGCATTTGGGACGGGGGGAGAAAGTTTTGAGGGGGTGTTCAAACATTTTAATGTACCTGGGACGGTTGGAGATAGTTTTGAGTGGGTGTTCAAACATTTTACCGTACTTGGGATGGGAGGAGAAAGTGTTGAGAGGGTGTTCAAATATTTTCACCTACTGGAGACGTGTGGAGAAAGTTTTGAGAGGGTGTTCAAACATTTAAACGCATTTGGGACGGGGGGAGAAAGTTTTGAGGGGGTGTTCAAACATTTTAATGTACCTGGGACGGTTGGAGATAGTTTTGAGTGGGTGTTCAAACATTTTACCGTACTTGGGATGGGAGGAGAAAGTGTTGAGAGGGTGTTCAAATATTTTCACCTACTGGAGACGTGTGGAGAAAGTTTTGAGAGGGTGTTCAAACATTTAAACGCATTTGGGACGGGGGGAAAAGTTTTGAGGGGGTGTTCAAACATTTTAATGTACCTGGGACGGTTGGAGATAGTTTTGAGAGGGTGTTCAAACATTTTACCGTACTTGGGATGGGAGCAGAAAGTGTTGAGAGGTTCAAATATTTTAATGTAATTGGGACGGGTGGAGATAGTTTGGAGTGGGGGTTCAAACATTTTACCGTACTTGGGATGGGAGGAGAAAGTGTTGAGAGGGTGTTCAAATATTTTCACCTACTGGAGACGTGTGGAGAAAATTTTGAGAGGGGGTTCAAACATTTAAACTCATTTGGGACGGGGGGAGAAAGTTTTGCGGGGGTGTTCAAACATTTTAACGCTCTATGGACGGGTGGAGAAAGATTTGAGAGTTTGTTCATACATTTTAATGTGCTTGGGATGGGTGCAGATATTTTTGAGAGGGTGTTCGAAACATTTTAATGTTATCGGGACGGGTGGAGAAGTTTTGAGTGGTAGTTCAAACTTTTTACCGTATTGGGACGCCGGTAGGAAGTTTTCCGTGGGGTGTTCAAACATTTTAATGTACTTGGGACGGCTGGAGAATGTTTTGAGTGGGGGTTCAAACATTTTAATGTACTTGGGACGGCTGGAGAATGTTCTGAGGGGGGGTTCAATCATTTTAATGTACTTGGGACGGGTGTAGAAAGTTTTGAGAGGGTGTTCAAACATTTCAACGCACTTGGGTCGGGTGGAAAAAGTTTTCAGAGGGTGAGCAAACATTGTAATGTACTAGGGACGGGTGGAGAAAGTGTTGAGTGGGGGTTCAAACATTTTACCGTACTTGGGACGGGTGGAGAAAGTGTTGAGAGGGTGTTCAAATATTTTCACCTACTGGAGACTGGTGGCGAAACTTTTGAGAGGGTGTTCAAACATTTGAACGCATTTGGGACGGGGGGACAAAGTTTTGAGGGGGTGTTCAAACATTTTAATGTACCTGGGACGGTTGGAGATAGTTTTCAGTGGGTGTTCAAACATTTTACCGTACTTGGGACGGGTGGAGAAAGTGTTGAGAGGGTGTTCAAATATTTTCTTCCTACTGGAGACTGGTGGCGAAACTTTTGAGAGGGTGTTCAAACATTTAAACGCATTTGGGACGGGGGGAGAAAGTTTTGAGGGGGTGTTCAAACATTTTAATCTACCTGGGACGGCTGGGGAATGTTTTGAGGGGGGGTTCAAACATTTTAATATACTTGGGACGGGTGTAGAAAGTTTTGAGAGGGTGTTCAAACATTTTAACGTACTCCGTACGGGTGGAGAAAGTTTTGAGTGGGTGAGCAAACATTTTAACGTACTCGGGACGGGTGGAGAAAGTTTTGAGAGGGTGTCAAACATTTTACTGTACTTGGGACGGGTGGAGAAAGTGTTGAGAGGGTGTTCAAACATTTAAACGCATTTGGGACGGGGGGAGAAAGTTTTGAGGGGGTGTTCAAACATTTTAATGTACCTGGGACGGTTGGAGATAGTTTTGAGTGGGGGTTCAAACATTTTACCGTACTTGGGACGGGTGGAGAAAGTGTTGAGAGGGTTTTCAAATATTTTCACCTACTGGAGACGTGTGGAGAAAGTTTTGAGAGGGTGTTCAAACATTTAAACGCATTTGGGACGGGGGGAGAAAGTTTTGAGGGGGTGTTCAAACATTTTAATGTACCTGGGACGGTTGGAGATAGTTTTGAGTGGGGGTTCAAACATATTACCGTACTTGGGACGGGTGGAGAAAGTGTTGAGAGGGTTTTCAAATATTTTCACCTACTGGAGACGTGTGGAGAAAGTTTTGAGAGGGTGCTCAAACATTTAAACGCATTTGGGACGGGGGGAGAAAGTTTTGAGGGGGTGTTCAAACATGTTAACGCTCTATGGACGGGTGGAGAAAGATATGAGAGTTTGTTCATACATTTTAATGTGCTTGGGATCGATGGAGATATTTTTGAGAGGATGTTCGAAACATTTTAGCGTAATTGGGACGGGTGGAGAAGTTTTGAGTGGGGGTTCAAACTTTTTACCGTATTGGGACGCGGGTAGAATGTTTTCCGTGGGGTGTTCAAACATTTTAACATTCTTGGGACGGGTGTAGAAAGTTTTGAGAGGGTGTTCAAACATTTCAACGCACTTGGGACGGGTGGAAAAAGTTTTCAGAGGGTGAGCAAACATTGTAATGTACTAGGGACGGGTGGAGAAAGTGTTGAGTGGGGGTTCAAACATTTTACCGTACTTGGGACGGGTGGAGAAAGTGTTGAGAGGGTGTTCAAATATTTTCACCTACTGGAGACTGGTGGCGAAACTTTTGAGAGGGTGTTCAAACATTTAAACGCATTTGGGACGGGGGGAGAAAGTTTTGAGGGGGTGTTCAAACATTTTAATGTACCTGGGACGGTTGGAGATAGTTTTGAGTGGGTGTTCAAACATTTTATCGTACTTGGGACGGGTGGAGAAAGTGTTGAGAGGGTGTTCAAATATTTTCACCTACTGGAGACTGGTGGCGAAACTTTCGAGAGGGTGTTCAAACATTTAAACGCATTTGGGACGGTTGGAGATAGTTTTGAGTGGGTGTTCAAACATTTTACCGTACTTGGTATGGGAGCAGAAAGTGTTGAGAGGTTCAAATATTTTAATGTAATTGGGACGGGTGGAGATAGTTTGGAGGGGGGGTTCAAACATTTTACCGTACTTGGGATGGGAGGAGAAAGTGTTGAGAGGGTGTTCAAATATTTTCACCTACTGGAGACGTGTGGAGAAAGTTTTGAGAGGGTGTTCAAACATTTAAACGCATTTGGGACGGGGGGAGAAAGTTTTGCGGGGGTGTTCAAACATTTTAACGCTCTATGGACGGGTGGAGAAAGATTTGAGAGTTTGTTCATACATTTTAATGTGCTTGGGATGGGTGCAGATATTTTTGAGAGGGTGTTCGAAACATTTTAATGTTATTGGGACGGGTGGAGAAGTTTTGAGTGGCAGTTCAAACTTTTTACCGTATTGGGACGCCGGTAGGAAGTTTTCCGTGGGGTGTTCAAACATTTTAATGTACTTGGGACGGCTGGAGAATGTTTTGAGTGGGGGTTCAAACATTTTAATGTACTTGGGACGGCTGGAGAATGTTCTGAGGGGGGGTTCAATCATTTTAATGTACTTGGGACGGGTGTAGAAAGTTTTGAGAGGGTGTTCAAATATTTCAACGCACTTGGGTCGGGTGGAAAAAGTTTTCAGAGGGTGAGCAAACATTGTAATGTACTAGGGACGGGTGGAGAAAGTGTTGAGTGGGGGTTCAAACATTTTACCGTACTTGGGACGGGTGGAGAAAGTGTTGAGAGGGTGTTCAAATATTTTCACCTACTGGAGACTGGTGGCGAAACTTTTGAGAGGGTGTTCAAACATTTAAACGCATTTGGGACGGGGGGACAAAGTTTTGAGGGGGTGTTCAAACATTTTAATGTACCTGGGACGGTTGGAGATAGTTTTCAGTGGGTGTTCAAACATTTTACCGTACTTGGGACGGGTGGAGAAAGTGTTGAGAGGGTGTTCAAATATTTTCTTCCTACTGGAGACTGGTGGCGAAACTTTTGAGAGGGTGTTCAAACATTTAAACGCATTTGGGACGGGGGGAGAAAGTTTTGAGGGGGTGTTCAAACATTTTAATGTACCTGGGACGGTTGGAGATAGTTTGGAGTGGGGGTTCAAACATTTTACCGTACTTGGGACGGGTGGAGAAAGTGTTGAGAGGGTTTTCAAATATTTTCACCTACTGGAGACGTGTGGAGAATGTTTTGAGAGGGTGTTCAAACATTTAAACGCATTTGGGACGGGGGGAGAAAGTTTGGAGGGGGCGTTCAAACATTTTAACGCTCTATGGACGGGTGGAGAAAGATTTGAGAGTTTTTTCATACATTTTAATGTGCTTGGGATGGGTGGAGATATTTTTGAGAGGGTGTTCGAAACATTTTAATGTTATTGGGACGGGAGGAGAAGTTTTGAGTGGCAGCTCAAACTTTTTACCGTATTGGGACGCCGGTAGGAAGTTTTCCGTGGGGTGTTCAAACATTTTAATGTACTTGGGACGGCTGGAGAATGTTTTGAGTGGGGGTTCAAACATTTTAATGTACTTGGAACGGCTGGAGAATGTTTTGAGGGGGGGTTCAAACATTTTAATATACTTGGGACGGGTGTAGAAAGTTTTGAGAGGGTGTTCATACATTTTAACGTACTCCGGACGGGTGGAGAAAGTTTTGAGTGGGTGAGCAAACATTTTAACGTACTCGGGACGGGTGGAGAAAGTTTTGAGAGGGTGTCAAACATTTTACCGTACTTGGGACGGGTGGAGAAAGTGTTGAGAGGGTGTTCAAACATTTAAACGCATTTGGGACGGGGGGAGAAAGTTTTGAGGGGGTGTTCAAACATTTTAATGTACCTGGGACGGTTGGAGATAGTTTTGAGTGGGGGTTCAAACATATTACCGTACTTGGGACGGGTGGAGAAAGTGTTGAGAGGGTTTTCAAATATTTTCACCTACTGGAGACGTGTGGAGAAAGTTTTGAGAGGGTGCTCAAACATTTAAACGCATTTGGGACGGGGGGAGAAAGTTTTGAGGGGGTGTTCAAACATGTTAACGCTCTATGGACGGGTGGAGAAAGATATGAGAGTTTGTTCATACATTTTAATGTGCTTGGGATCGATGGAGATATTTTTGAGAGGATGTTCGAAACATTTTAGCGTAATTGGGACGGGTGGAGAAGTTTTGAGTGGGGGTTCAAACTTTTTACCGTATTGGGACGCGGGTAGAATGTTTTCCGTGGGGTGTTCAAACATTTTAACATTCTTGGGACGGGTGTAGAAAGATTTGAGAGGGTGTTCAAACATTTCAACGCACTTGGGACGGGTGGAAAAAGTTTTCAGAGGGTGAGCAAACATTGTAATGTACTAGGGACGGGTGGAGAAAGTGTTGAGTGGGGGTTCAAACATTTTACCGTACTTGGGACGGGTGGAGAAAGTGTTGAGAGGGTGTTCAAATATTTTCACCTACTGGAGACTGGTGGCGAAACTTTTGAGAGGGTGTTCAAACATTTAAACGCATTTGGGACGGGGGGACAAAGTTTTGAGGGGGCGTTCAAACATTTTAATGTACCTGGGACGGTTGGAGATAGTTTTCAGTGGGTGTTCAAACATTTTACCGTACTTGGGACGGGTGGAGAAAGTGTTGAGAGGGTGTTCAAATATTTTCTTCCTACTGGAGACTGGTGGCGAAACTTTTGAGAGGGTGTTCAAACATTTAAACGCATTTGGGACGGGGGGAGAAAGTTTTGAGGGGGTGTTCAAACATTTTAATGTAACTGGGACGGTTGGAGATAGTTTGGAGTGGGGGTTCAAACATTTTACCGTACTTGGGACGGGTGGAGAAAGTGTTGAGAGGGTTTTCAAATATTTTCACCTACTGGAGACGTGTGGAGAATGTTTTGAGAGGGTGTTCAAACATTTAAACGCATTTGGGACGGGGGGAGAAAGTTTGGAGGGGGTGTTCAAACATTTTAACGCTCTATGGACGGGTGGAGAAAGATTTGAGAGTTTTTTCATACATTTTAATGTGCTTGGGATGGGTGGAGATATTTTTGAGAGGGTGTTCGAAACATTTTAATGTTATTGGGACGGGTGGAGAAGTTTTGAGTGGCAGCTCAAACTTTTTACCGTATTGGGACGCCGGTAGGAAGTTTTCCGTGGGGTGTTCAAACATTTTAATGTACTTGGGACGGCTGGAGAATGTTTTGAGTGGGGGTTCAAACATTTTAATGTACTTGGGACGGCTGGAGAATGTTTTGAGGGGGGGTTCAAACATTTTAATATACTTGGGACGGGTGTAGAAAGTTTTGAGAGGGTGTTCAAACATTTTAACGTACTCCGGACGGGTGGAGAAAGTTTTGAGTGGGTGAGCAAACATTTTAACGTACTCGGGACGGGTGGAGAAAGTTTTGAGAGGGTGTCAAACATTTTACCGTACTTGGGACGGGTGGAGAAAGTGTTGAGAGGGTGTTCAAACATTTTAACGCATTCGGGACGGGGGGAGAAAGTTTTGAGGGGGTGTTCAAACATTTTAATGTACCTGGGACGGTTGGAGATAGTTTTGAGTGGGGGTTCAAACATTTTACCGTACTTGGGACGGGTGGAGAAAGTGTTGAGAGGGTTTTCAAATATTTTCACCTACTGGAGACGTGTGGAGAAAGTTTTGAGAGGGTGTTCAAACATTTAAACGCATTTGGGACGGGGGGAGAAAGTTTTGAGGGGGTGTTCAAACATTTTAACGCTCTATGGACGGGTGGAGAAAGATATGAGAGTTTGTTCATACATTTTAATGTGCTTGGGATCGATGGAGATATTTTTGAGAGGATGTTCGAAACATTTTAGCGTAATTGGGACGGGTGGAGATGTTTTGAGTGGGGGTTCAAACTTTTTACCGTATTGGGACGCGGGTAGAATGTTTTCCGTGGGGTGTTCAAACATTTTAACATTCTTGGGACGGTGTAGAAAGTTTTGAGAGGGTGTTCAAACATTTCAACGCACTTGGGACGGGTGGAAAAAGTTTTCAGAGGGTGAGCAAACATTGTAATGTACTAGGGACGGGTGGAGAAAGTGTTGAGTGGGGGTTCAAACATTTTACCGTACTTGGGACGGGTGGAGAAAGTGTTGAGAGGGTGTTCAAATATTTTCACCTACTGGAGACTGGTGGCGAAACTTTTGAGAGGGTGTTCAAACATTTAAACGCATTTGGGACGGGGGGACAAAGTTTTGAGGGGGTGTTCAAACATTTTAATGTACCTGGGACGGTTGGAGATAGTTTGGAGTGGGGGTTCAAACATTTTACCGTACTTGGGACGGGTGGAGAAAGTGTTGAGAGGGTTTTCAAATATTTTCACCTACTGGAGACGTGTGGAGAATGTTTTGAGAGGGTGTTCAAACATTTAAACGCATTTGGGACGGGGGGAGAAAGTTTGGAGGGGGTGTTCAAACATTTTAACGCTCTATGGACAGGTGGAGAAAGATTTGAGAGTTTTTTCATACATTTTAATGTGCTTGGGATGGGTGGAGATATTTTTGAGAGGGTGTTCGAAACATTTTAATGTTATTGGGACGGGTGGAGAAGTTTTGAGTGGCAGCTCAAACTTTTTACCGTATTGGGACGCGGGTAGAATGTTTTCCGTGGGGTGTTCAAACATTTTAACATTCTTGGGACGGGTGTAGAAAGTTTTGAGAGGGTGTTCAAACATTTCAACGCACTTGGGACGGGTGGAAAAAGTTTTCAGAGGGTGAGCAAACATTGTAATGTACTTGGGACGGCTGGAGAATGTTTTGAGTGGGGGTTCAAACATTTTAATGTACTTGGGACGGCTGGAGAATGTTTTGAGGGGGGGTTCAAACATTTTAATATACTTGGGACGGGTGTAGATAGTTTTGAGTGGGGATTCAAACATTTTAACGTACTCGGGACGGATGGAGAATGTGTTGAGTGGGTGTCAAACATTTTAACGTACTCCGGACGGGTGGAGAAAGTTTTGAGTGGGTGAGCAAACATTTTAACGTACTCGGGACGGGTGGAGAAAGTTTTGAGAGGGTGTCAAACATTTTACCGTACTTGGCACGGGTGGAGAAAGTGTTGAGAGGGTGTTCAAATATTTAAACGCATTTGGGACGGGGGGAGAAAGTTTTGAGGGGGTGTTCAAACATTTTAATGTACCTGGGACGGTTGGAGATAGTTTTGAGTGGGGGTTCAAACATTTTACCGTACTTGGGACGGGTGGAGAAAGTGTTGAGAGGGTTTTCAAATATTTTCACCTACTGGAGACGTGGGGAGAAAGTTTTGAGGGGGTGTTCAAACATATTAACGCTCTATGGACGGGTCGAGAAAGATTTGAGAGTTTGTTCATACATTTTAATGTGCTTGGGATGGGTGCAGATATTTTTGAGAGGGTGTTCAAATATTTTAATGTAATTGGGACGGGTGGAGATATTTTTGAGAGGGTGTTCGAAACATTTTAATGTTATTGGGACGGGTGGAGAAGTTTTGAGTGGCAGCTCAAACTTTTTACCGTATTGGGACGCCGGTAGGAAGTTTTCCGTGGGGTGTTCAAACATTTTAATGTACTTGGGACGGCTGGAGAATGTTTTCAGTGGGGGTTCAAACATTTTAATGTACTTGGGACGGCTGGAGAATGTTGTGAGGGGGGGTTCAAACATTTTAATATACTTGGGAATGGTGTAGAAAGTTTTGAGAGGGTGTTCAAACATTTCAACGCACTTGGGACGGGTGGAAAAAGTTTTCAGAGGGTGTGCAAACATTGTAACGTACTTGGGACAGGTGGAGAAGGTTTTGAGTGGGGGTTCAAACATTTTACCGTACTTGGGACGGGTGGAGAAAGTGTTGAGAGGGTGTTCAAATATTTTCACCTACTGGAGACTGGTGGCGAAACTTTTGAGTGAGTGTTCAAACATTTAAACGCATTTGGGACGGGGGGAGAAAGTTTTGAGGGGGTGTTCAAACATTTTAATGTACCTGGGACGGTTGGAGATAGTTTTGAGTGGGTGTTCAAACATTTTATCGTACTTGGGACGGGTGGAGAAAGTGTTGAGAGGGTGTTCAAATATTTTCACCTACTGGAGACTGGTGGCGAAACTTTCGAGAGGGTGTTCAAATATTTAAACGCATTTGGGACGGGGGGAAAAGTTTTGAGGGGGTGTTCAAACATTTTAATGTACCTGGGACGGTTGGAGATAGTTTTGAGTGGGTGTTCAAACATTTTACCGTACTTGGGATGGGAGCAGAACGTGTTGAGAGGTTCAAATATTTTAATGTAATTGGGACGGGTGGAGATAGTTTGGAGTGGGGGTTCAAACATTTTACCGTACTTGGGATGGGAGGAGAAAGTGTTGAGAGGGTGTTCAAATATTTTCACCTACTGGAGACGTGTGGAGAAAGTTTTGAGAGGGTGTTCAAACATTTAAACGCATTTGGGACGGGGGGAGAAAGTTTTGCGGGGGTGTTCAAACATTTTAACGCTCTATGGACGGGTGGAGAAAGATATGAGAGTTTGTTCATACATTTTAATGTGCTTGGGATGGGTGCAGATATTTTCGAGAGGGTGTTCAAATATTTTAATGTAATTGGGACGGGTGGAGATAGTTTGGAGTGGGGGTTCAAACATTTTACCGTACTTGGGACGGGTGGAGAAAGTGTTGAGAGGGTTTTCAAATATTTTCACCTACTGGAGACGTGTGGAGAATGTTTTGAGAGGGTGTTCAAACATTTAAACGCATTTGGGACGGGGGGAGAAAGTTTGGAGGGGGTGTTCAAACATTTTAACGCTCTATGGACGGGCGGAGAAAGATTTGAGAGTTTTTTCATACATTTTAATGTGCTTGGGATGGGTGGAGATATTTTTGAGAGGGTGTTCGAAACATTTTAATGTTATTGGGACGGGTGGAGAAGTTTTGAGTGGCAGTTCAAACTTTTTACCGTATTGGGACGCCGGTCAGAAGTTTTCCGTGGGGTGTTCAAACATTTTAATGTACTTGGGACGGCTGGAGAATGTTTTGAGTGGGGGTTCAAACATTTTATTTTACTTGGGACGGGTGTAGAAAGTTTTGAGAGGGTGTTCAAACATATTAACGCTCTATGGACGGGTGGAGAAAGATTTGAGAGTTTGTTCATACATTTTAATGTGCTTAGGATGGGTGCAGATATTTTTGAGAGGGTGTTCAAATATTTTAATGTAATTGGGACGGGTGGAGATATTTTTGAGAGGGTGTTCGAAACATTTTAATGTTATTGGGACGGGTGGAGAAGTTTTGAGTGGCAGTTCAAACTTTTTACCGTATTGGGACGCCGGTCGGAAGTTTTCCGTGGGGTGTTCAAACATTTTATTTTACTTGGGACGGGTGTAGAAAGTTTTGAGAGGGTGTTCAAACATTTCAACGCACTTGGGACGGGTGGAAAAAGTTTTCAGAGGGTGAGCAAACATTGTAACGTACTTGGGACGGGTGGAGAAAGTGTTGAGAGGGTGTTCAAACATTTAAACACATTTGGGACGGGGGGAGAAAGTTTTGAGAGGGTGTTCAAACTTTTTAACTTTCTCTGGACGGGTGGGGACAGTTTTAGAGGGTGTTCAAACATTTTAACGTACTTGGGACGAATGGAGAACGTTTTGACAGGGGGATAAAACATTTTAACATTCTTGGGACGGGTGGAGAAAGGTTTGAGAGGGTGTTCAAACATTTAAACGCATTTGCGACGGGGGGAGAAAGATTTGAGGGGGTGTTCAAACATTTTAACGCTCTATGCACTGGTGGAGAAATATTTGAGAGTTTGTTCATACATTTTAATGTGCTTGGGATCGATGGAGATATTTTTGAGAGGATGTTCGAAACATTTTAGCGTAATTGGGACGGGTGGAGAAGTTTTGAGTGGGGGTTCAAACTTTTTACCGTATTGGGACGCGGGTAGAATGTTTTCCGTGGGGTGTTCAAACATTTTAACATTCTTGGGACGGGTGTAGAAAGTTCTGAGAGGGTGTTCAAACATTTCAACGCACTTGGGACGGGTGGAAAAAGTTTTCAGAGGGTGAGCAAACATTGTAATGTACTTGGGACGGCTGGAGAATGTTTTGAGTGGGGGTTCAAACATTTTAATGTACTTGGGACGGCTGGAGAATGTTTTGAGGGGGGGTTCAAACATTTTAATATACTTGGGACGGGTGTAGAAAGTTTTGAGAGGGTGTTCAAACATTTTAACGTACTCCGGACGGGTGGAGAAAGTTTTGAGTGGGTGAGCAAACATTTTAACGTACTCGGGACGGGTGGAGAAAGTTTTGAGAGGGTGTCAAACATTTTACCGTACTTGGGACGGGTGGAGAAAGTGTTGAGAGGGTGTTCAAATATTTAAACGCATTTGGGACGGGGGGAGAAAGTTTTGAGGGGGTGTTCAAACATTTTAATGTACCTGGGACGGTTGGAGATAGTTTTGAGAGGGTGTTCGAAACATTTTAATGTTATTGGGACGGGTGGAGAAGTTTTGAGTGGCAGCTCAAACTTTTTACCGTATTGGGACGCCGGTAGGAAGTTTTCCGTGGGGTGTTCAAACATTTTAATGTACTTGGGACGGCTGGAGAATGTTTTGAGTGGGGGTTCAAACATTTTAATGTACTTGGGACGGCTGGAGAATGTTTTGAGGGGGGGTTCAAACATTTTAATGTACCTGGGACGGTTGGAGATAGTTTTGAGTGGGTGTTCAAACATTTTATCGTACTTGGGACGGGTGGAGAAAGTGTTGAGAGGGTGTTCAAATATTTTCACCTACTGGAGACTGGTGGCGAAACTTTCGAGAGGGTGTTCAAACATTTCAACGCACTTGGGACGGGTGGAAAAAGTTTTCAGAGGGTGAGCAAACATTGTAATGTACTTGGGACGGCTGGAGAATGTTTTGAGTGGGGGTTCAAACATTTTAATGTACTTGGGACGGCTGGAGAATGTTTTGAGGGGGGGTTCAAACATTTTAATATACTTGGGACGGGTGTAGAAAGTTTTGAGAGGGTGTTCAAACATTTTAACGTACTCCGGACGGGTGGAGAAAGTTTTGAGTGGGTGAGCAAACATTTTAACGTACTCGGGACGGGTGGAGAAAGTTTTGAGAGGGTGTCAAACATTTTACCGTACTTGGGACGGGTGGAGAAAGTGTTGAGAGGGTGTTCAAATATTTAAACGCATTTGGGACGGGGGGAGAAAGTTTTGAGGGGGTGTTCAAACATTTTAATGTACCTGGGACGGTTGGAGATAGTTTTGAGAGGGTGTTCGAAACATTTTAATGTTATTGGGACGGGTGGAGAAGTTTTGAGTGGCAGCTCAAACTTTTTACCGTATTGGGACGCCGGTAGGAAGTTTTCCGTGGGGTGTTCAAACATTTTAATGTACTTGGGACGGCTGGAGAATGTTTTGAGTGGGGGTTCAAACATTTTAATGTACTTGGGACGGCTGGAGAATGTTTTGAGGGGGGGTTCAAACATTTTAATGTACCTGGGACGGTTGGAGATAGTTTTGAGTGGGTGTTCAAACATTTTATCGTACTTGGGACGGGTGGAGAAAGTGTTGAGAGGGTGTTCAAATATTTTCACCTACTGGAGACTGGTGGCGAAACTTTCGAGAGGGTGTTCAAACATTTAAACGCATTTGGGACGGGGGGAAAAGTTTTGAGGGGGTGTTCAAACATTTTAATGTACCTGGGACGGTTGGAGATAGTTTTGAGTGGGTGTTCAAACATTTTACCGTACTTGGGATGGGAGCAGAAAGTGTTGAGAGGGTTTTCAAATATTTTAATGTAATTGGGACGGGTGGAGATAGTTTGGAGTGGGGGTTCAAACATTTTACCGTACTTGGGATGGGAGGAAAAAGTGTTGAGAGGGTGTTCAAATATTTTCACCTACTGGAGACGCGTGGAGAAAGTTTTGAGAGGGTGTTCAAACATTTAAACGCATTTGGGACGGGGGGAGAAAGTTTTGAGGGGGTTTTCAAACATTTTAACGCTCTATGGACGGGTGGAGAAAGATTTGAGAGTTTGTTCATACATTTTAATGTGCTTGGGATGGGTGCAGATATTTTTGAGAGGGTGTTCAAATATTTTAATGTAATTGGGACGGGTGGAGAATGTTTTGAGTGGGGGTTCAAACATTTTAATGTACTTGGGACGGCTGGAGAATGTTTTGAGTGGGGGTTCAAACATTTTAATGTACTTGGGACGGCAGGAGAATGTTCTGAGGGGGGGGTTCAATCATTTTAATGTACTTGGGACGGGTGTAGAAAGTTTTGAGAGGTTGTTCAAACATTTCAACGCACTTGGGACGGGTGGAAAAAGTTTTCAGAGGGTGAACAAACATTGTAACGTACTTGGGACGGGTGGAGAAAGTTTTGAGTGAGGGTTCAAACATTTTAACGTAATTGGGACGGATGGAGAATGTGTTGAGTGGGTGTTCAAACATTTTAACGTACTCCGGACGGGTGGAGAAAGTTTTCAGAGGGTGAGCAAACATTTTAACGTAATCGGGACGGGTGGAGAAAGTTTTGAGAGGGTGTCAAACATTTTACCGTACTTGGGACGGGTGGAGAAAGTGTTGAGAGGGTGTTCAAACATTTAAACGCATTTGGGACGGGGGTAGAAAGTTTTGAGGGGGTGTTCAAACATTTTAATGTACCTGGGACGGTTGGAGATAGTTTTGAGTGGGGGTTCAAACATTTTACCGTACTTGGGACGGGTGGAGAAAGTGTTGAGAGGGTTTTCAAATATGTTCACCTACTGGAGACGTGTGGAGAAAGTTTTGAGAGGGTGTTCAAACATTTAAACGCATTTGGGACGGGGGGAGAAAGTTTTGAGGGGGTGTTCAAACATTTTAACGCTCTATGGAAGGGTGGAGAAATATATGAGAGTTTGTTCATACATTTTAATGTGCTTGGGATGGGTGGAGAAAGTGTTGAGAGGGTGTTCAAATATTTTCACCTACTGGAGACGTGTGGAGAAAGTTTTGAGAGGGTGTTCAAACATTTAAACGCATTTGGGACGGGGGGAGAAAGTTTTGAGGGGGTGTTCAAACATTTTAACGCTCTATGGACGGGTGGAGAAAGATTTGAGAGTTTGTTCATACATTTTAATGTGCTTGGGATGGGTGGAGATATTTTTGAGAGGATGTTCAAATATTTTAATGTAATTGGGACGGGTGGAGATATTTTTGAGAGGGTGTTCGAAACATTTTAATGTTATTGGGACGGGTGGAGAAGTTTTGAGTGGCAGCTCAAACTTTTTACCGTATTGGGACGCCGGTAGGAAGTTTTCCGTGGGGTGTTCAAACATTTTAATGTACTTGAGACGGCTGGAGAATGTTTTGAGGGGGGGTTCAAACATTTTAATATACTTGGGACGGGTGTAGAAAGTTTTGAGAGGGTGTTCAAACATTTCAACGCACTTGGGACGGGTGGAAAAAGTTTTCAGAGGGTGTGCAAAACATTGTAACGTACTTGGGACAGGTGGAGAAAGTTTTGAGTGGGGGTTCAAACATTTTACCGTACTTGGGACGGGTGGAGAAAGTGTTGAGAGGGTGTTCAAATATTTTCACCTACTGGAGACTGGTGGCGAAACTTTTGAGAGGGTGTTCAAACATTTAAACGCATTTGGGACGGGGGGAAAAGTTTTGAGGGGGTGTTCAAACATTTTAATGTACCTGGGACGGTTGGAGATAGTTTTGAGTGGGTGTGCAAACATTTTAATGTACCTGGGACGGTTGGAGATAGTTTTGAGTGGGTGTTCAAACATTTTATCGTACTTGGGACGGGTGGAGAAAGTGTTGAGAGGGTGTTCAAACATTTAAACGCATTTGGTACGGGGGGAAAAGTTTTGAGGGGGTGTTCAAACATTTTAATGTACCTGGGACGGTTGGAGATAGTTTTGAGTGGGTGTTCAAACATTTTACCGTACTTGGGATGGGAGCAGAAAGTGTTGAGAGGTTCAAATATTTTAATGTAATTGGGACGGGTGGAGATAGTTTGGAGTGGGGGTTCAAACATTTTACCGTACTTGGGATGGGAGGAGAAAGTGTTGAGAGGGTGTTCAAATATTTTCACCTACTGGAGACGTGTGGAGAAAGTTTTGAGAGGGTGTTCAAACATTTAAACGCATTTGGGACGGGGGGAGAAAGTTTTGCGGGGGTGTTCAAACATTTTAACGCTCTATGGACGGGTGGAGAAAGATTTGAGAGTTTGTTCATACATTTTAATGTGCTTGGGATGGGTGCAGATATTTTTGAGAGGGTGTTCAAATATTTTAATGTAATTGGGACGGGTGGAGATAGTTTGGAGTGGGGGTTCAAACATTTTACCGTACTTGGGACGGGTGGAGAAAGTGTTGAGAGGGTTTTCAAATATTTTCACCTACTGGAGACGTGTGGAGAATGTTTTGAGAGGGTGTTCAAACATTTAAACGCATTTGGGACGGGGGGAGGAAGTTTGGAGGGGGTGTTCAAACATTTTAACCCTCTATGGACGGGCGGAGAAAGATTTGAGAGTTTTTTCATACATTTTAATGTGCTTGGGATGGGTGGAGATATTTTTGAGAGGGTGTTCGAAACATTTTAATGTTATTGGGACGGGTGGAGAAGTTTTGAGTGGCAGTTCAAACTTTTTACCGTATTGGGACGCCGGTCGGAAGTTTTCCGTGGGGTGTTCAAACATTTTATTTTACTTGGGACGGGTGTAGAAAGTTTTGAGAGGGTGTTCAAACAGTTCAACGCACTTGGGACGGGTGGAAAAAGTTTTCGGAGGGTGAGCAAACATTGTAACGTACTTGGGACGGGTGGAGAAAGTGTTGAGAGGGTGTCAAACATTTTACCGTACTTGGGACGTGTGGAGAAAGTGTTGAGAGGGTTTTCAGACATTAAAACACATTTGGGACGGGGGGAGAAAGATTTGAGAGGGTGTTCAAACATTTTAACGTTCTCTGGACGGGTGGGGACAGTTTTAGAGGGTGTTCAAACATTTTAACGTACTTGGGACGAATGGAGAACGTTTTGACAGGGGGATAAAACATTTTAACATTCTTGGGACGGGTGGAGAAAGGTTTGAGAGGGTGTTCAAACATTTAAACGCATTTGGGACGGGGGGAGAAAGATTTGCGGGGGTGTTCAAACATTTTAACGCTCTATGCACTGGTGGAGAAATATTTGAGAGTTTGTTCATACATTTTAATGTGCTTGGGATCGATGGAGATATTTTTGAGAGGATGTTCGAAACATTTTAGCGTAATTGGGACGGGTGGAGAAGTTTTGAGTGGGGGTTCAAACTTTTTACCGTATTGGGACGCGGGTAGAATGTTTTCCGTGGGGTGTTCAAACATTTTAACATTCTTGGGACGGGTGTAGAAAGTTCTGAGAGGGTGTTCAAACATTTCAACGCACTTGGGACGGGTGGAAAAAGTTTTCAGAGGGTGAGCAAACATTGTAATGTACTTGGGACGGCTGGAGAATGTTTTGAGTGGGGGTTCAAACATTTTAATGTACTTGGGACGGCTGGAGAATGTTTTGAGGGGGGATTCAAACATTTTAATATACTTGGGACGGGTGGAGAAAGTGTTGAGAGGGTGTTCAAACATTTTAACGTACTCGGGACGGGTGGAGAAAGTTTTGAGAGGTTGTTCATACATTTTAATGTGCTTGGGATGGGTGGAGATATTTTTGAGAGGGTGTTCAAACATTTTAATGTAATTGGGAATGGTGGGGATATTTTTGAGAGGGTGTTCGAAACATTTTCGCGTAATTGGGATTGGTGGAGAAGTTTTGATTGGCAGCTCAAACATTTTAACATACTTGGGACGGGCGGAGAAAGTTTTGAGAGGGTGTTCAAACATTTTAACGTTCTTTGGACGGGTGGGGACAGTTTTAGAGGGTGTTCAAACATTTTAACGTACTTGGGACGAATGGAGAACGTTTTGACAGGGGGATAAAACATTTTAACATTCTTGGGACGGGTGGAGAAAGTTTTGAGAGGGTGTTCAAACATTTTAACGTTCTTGGGACGGGTGGAGAAAGTTTTGAGAGGGTGTTCAAACATTTAAACGCATTTGGGACGGGGGGAGAAAGATTTGAGGGGGTGTTCAAACATTTTAACGCTCTATGCACTGGTGGAGAAATATTTGAGAGTTTGTTCATACATTTTAATGTGCTTGGGATCGATGGAGATATTTTTGAGAGGATGTTCGAAACATTTTAGCGTAATTGGGACGGGTGGAGAAGCTTTGAGTGGGGGTTCAAACTTTTTACCGTATTGGGACGCGGGTAGAATGTTTTCCGTGGGGTGTTCAAACATTTTAACATTCTTGGGACGGGTGTAGAAAGTTCTGAGAGGGTGTTCAAACATTTCAACGCACTTGGGACGGGTGGAGAAAGTTTTGAGAGGGTGTCAAACATATTACCGTACTTGGGACGGGTGGAGAAAGTGTTGAGAGGGTGTTCAAATATTTAAACGCATTTGGGACGGGGGGAGAAAGTTTTGAGGGGGTGTTCAAACATTTTAATGTACCTGGGACGGTTGGAGATAGTTTTGAGAGGGTGTTCGAAACATTTTAATGTTATTGGGACGGGTGGAGAAGTTTTGAGTGGCAGCTCAAACTTTTTACCGTATTGGGACGCCGGTAGGAAGTTTTCCGTGGGGTGTTCAAACATTTTAATGTACTTGGGACGGCTGGAGAATGTTTTGAGTGGGGGTTCAAACATTTTAATGTACTTGGGACGGCTGGAGAATGTTTTGAGGGGGGGTTCAAACATTTTAATGTACCTGGGACGGTTGGAGATAGTTTTGAGTGGGTGTTCAAACATTTTATCGTACTTGGGACGGGTGGAGAAAGTGTTGAGAGGGTGTTCAAATATTTTCACCTACTGGAGACTGGTGGCGAAACTTTCGAGAGGGTGTTCAAACATTTAAACGCATTTGGGACGGGGGGAAAAGTTTTGAGGGGGTGTTCAAACATTTTAATGTACCTGGGACGGTTGGAGATAGTTTTGAGTGGGTGTTCAAACATTTTACCGTACTTGGGGTGGGAGCAGAAAGTGTTGAGAGGGTTTTCAAATATTTTAATGTAATTGGGACGGGTGGAGATAGTTTGGAGTGGGGGTTCAAACATTTTACCGTACTTGGGATGGGAGGAAAAAGTGTTGAGAGGGTGTTCAAATATTTTCACCTACTGGAGACGCGTGGAGAAAGTTTTGAGAGGGTGTTCAAACATTTAAACGCATTTGGGACGGGGGGAGAAAGTTTTGAGGGGGTTTTCAAACATTTTAACGCTCTATGGACGGGTGGAGAAAGATTTGAGAGTTTGTTCATACATTTTAATGTGCTTGGGATGGGTGCAGATATTTTTGAGAGGGTGTTCAAATATTTTAATGTAATTGGGACGGGTGGAGATAGTTTGGAGTGGGGGTTCAAACATTTTACCGTACTTGGGACGGGTGGAGAAAGTGTTGAGAGGGTTTTCAAATATTTTCACCTACTGGAGACGTGTGGAGAATGTTTTGAGAGGGTGTTCAAACATGTAAACGCATTTGGGACGGGGGGAGAAAGTTTGGACGGGGTGTTCAAACATTTTAACGCTCTATGGACGGGCGGAAAAAGATTTGAGAGTTTTTTCATACATTTTAATGTGCTTGGGATGGGTGGAGATATATTTGAGAGGGTGTTCGAAATATTTTAATGTTATTGGGACGGGTGGAGAAGTTTTGAGTGGCAGTTCAAACTTTTTACCGTATTGGGACGCCGGTAGGAAGTTTTCCGTGGGGTGTTCAAACATTTTAATGTACTTGGGACGGCTGGAGAATGTTTTGAGTGGGGGTTCAAACATTTTATCGTACTTGGGACGGGTGGAGAAAGTGTTGAGAGGGTGTTCAAATATTTTCACCTACTGGAGACTGGTGGCGAAACTTTCGAGAGGGTGTTCAAACATTTAAACGCATTTGGGACGGGGGGAAAAGTTTTGAGGGGGTGTTCAAACATTTTAATGTACCTGGGACGGTTGGAGATAGTTTTGAGTGGGTGTGCAAACATTTTAATGTACCTGGGACGGTTGGAGATAGTTTTGAGTGGGTGTTCAAACATTTTATCGTACTTGGGACGGGTGGAGAAAGTGTTGAGAGGGTGTTCAAACATTTAAACGCATTTGGGACGGGGGGAAAAGTTTTGAGGGGGTGTTCAAACATTTTAATGTACCTGGGACGGTTGGAGATAGTTTTGAGTGGGTGTTCAAACATTTTACCGTACTTGGGATGGGAGCAGAAAGTGTTGAGAGGTTCAAATATTTTAATGTAATTGGGACGGGTGGAGATAGTTTGGAGTGGGGGTTCAAACATTTTACCGTACTTGGGATGGGAGGAGAAAGTGTTGAGAGGGTGTTCAAATATTTTCACCTACTGGAGACGTGTGGAGAAAGTTTTGAGAGGGTGTTCAAACATTTAAACGCATTTGGGACGGGGGGAGATAGTTTTGCGGGGGTGTTCAAACATTTTAACGCTCTATGGACGGGTGGAGAAAGATTTGAGAGTTTGTTCATACATTTTAATGTGCTTGGGATGGGTGCAGATATTTTTGAGAGGGTGTTCAAATATTTTAATGTAATTGGGACGGGTGGAGATAGTTTGGAGTGGGGGTTCAAACATTTTACCGTACTTGGGACGGGTGGAGAAAGTGTTGAGAGGGTTTTCAAATATTTTCACCTACTGGAGACGTGTGGAGAATGTTTTGAGAGGGTGTTCAAACATTTAAACGCATTTGGGACGGGGGGAGGAAGTTTGGAGGGGGTGTTCAAACATTTTAACCCTCTATGGACGGGCGGAGAAAGATTTGAGAGTTTTTTCATACATTTTAATGTGCTTGGGATGGGTGGAGATATTTTTGAGAGGGTGTTCGAAACATTTTAATGTTATTGGGACGGGTGGAGAAGTTTTGAGTGGCAGTTCAAACTTTTTACCGTATTGGGACGCCGGTCGGAAGTTTTCCGTGGGGTGTTCAAACATTTTATTTTACTTGGGACGGGTGTAGAAAGTTTTGAGAGGGTGTTCAAACATTTCAACGCACTTGGGACGGGTGGAAAAAGTTTTCGGAGGGTGAGCAAACATTGTAACGTACTTGGGACGGGTGGAGAAAGTGTTGAGAGGGTGTCAAACATTTTACCGTACTTGGGACGTGTGGAGAAAGTGTTGAGAGGGTTTTCAGACATTAAAACACATTTGGGACGGGGGGAGAAAGATTTGAGAGGGTGTTCAAACATTTTAACGTTCTCTGGACGGGTGGGGACAGTTTTAGAGGGTGTTCAAACATTTTAACGTACTTGGGACGAATGGAGAACGTTTTGACAGGGGGATAAAACATTTTAACATTCTTGGGACGGGTGGAGAAAGGTTTGAGAGGGTGTTCAAACATTTAAACGCATTTGGGACGGGGGGAGAAAGATTTGCGGGGGTGTTCAAACATTTTAACGCTCTATGCACTGGTGGAGAAATATTTGAGAGTTTGTTCATACATTTTAATGTGCTTGGGATCGATGGAGATATTTTTGAGAGGATGTTCGAAACATTTTAGCGTAATTGGGACGGGTGGAGAAGTTTTGAGTGGGGGTTCAAACTTTTTACCGTATTGGGACGCGGGTAGAATGTTTTCCGTGGGGTGTTCAAACATTTTAACATTCTTGGGACGGGTGTAGAAAGTTCTGAGAGGGTGTTCAAACATTTCAACGCACTTGGGACGGGTGGAAAAAGTTTTCAGAGGGTGAGCAAACATTGTAATGTACTTGGGACGGCTGGAGAATGTTTTGAGTGGGGGTTCAAACATTTTAATGTACTTGGGACGGCTGGAGAATGTTTTGAGGGGGGATTCAAACATTTTAATATACTTGGGACGGGTGGAGAAAGTGTTGAGAGGGTGTTCAAACATTTTAACGTACTCGGGACGGGTGGAGAAAGTTTTGAGAGGTTGTTCATACATTTTAATGTGCTTGGGATGGGTGGAGATATTTTTGAGAGGGTGTTCAAACATTTTAATGTAATTGGGAATGGTGGGGATATTTTTGAGAGGGTGTTCGAAACATTTTCGCGTAATTGGGATTGGTGGAGAAGTTTTGATTGGCAGCTCAAACATTTTAACATACTTGGGACGGGCGGAGAAAGTTTTGAGAGGGTGTTCAAACATTTTAACGTTCTTTGGACGGGTGGGGACAGTTTTAGAGGGTGTTCAAACATTTTAACGTACTTGGGACGAATGGAGAACGTTTTGACAGGGGGATAAAACATTTTAACATTCTTGGGACGGGTGGAGAAAGTTTTGAGAGGGTGTTCAAACATTTTAACATTCTTGGGACGGGTGGAGAAAGTTTTGAGAGGGTGTTCAAACATTTAAACGCATTTGGGACGGGGGGAGAAAGATTTGAGGGGGTGTTCAAACATTTTAACGCTCTATGCACTGGTGGAGAAATATTTGAGAGTTTGTTCATACATTTTAATGTGCTTGGGATCGATGGAGATATTTTTGAGAGGATGTTCGAAACATTTTAGCGTAATTGGGACGGGTGGAGAAGCTTTGAGTGGGGGTTCAAACTTTTTACCGTATTGGGACGCGGGTAGAATGTTTTCCGTGGGGTGTTCAAACATTTTAACATTCTTGGGACGGGTGTAGAAAGTTCTGAGAGGGTGTTCAAACATTTCAACGCACTTGGGACGGGTGGAGAAAGTTTTGAGAGGGTGTCAAACATTTTACCGTACTTGGGACGGGTGGAGAAAGTGTTGAGAGGGTGTTCAAATATTTAAACGCATTTGGGACGGGGGGAGAAAGTTTTGAGGGGGTGTTCAAACATTTTAATGTACCTGGGACGGTTGGAGATAGTTTTGAGAGGGTGTTCGAAACATTTTAATGTTATTGGGACGGGTGGAGAAGTTTTGAGTGGCAGCTCAAACTTTTTACCGTATTGGGACGCCGGTAGGAAGTTTTCCGTGGGGTGTTCAAACATTTTAATGTACTTGGGACGGCTGGAGAATGTTTTGAGTGGGGGTTCAAACATTTTAATGTACTTGGGACGGCTGGAGAATGTTTTGAGGGGGGGTTCAAACATTTTAATGTACCTGGGACGGTTGGAGATAGTTTTGAGTGGGTGTTCAAACATTTTATCGTACTTGGGACGGGTGGAGAAAGTGTTGAGAGGGTGTTCAAATATTTTCACCTACTGGAGACTGGTGGCGAAACTTTCGAGAGGGTGTTCAAACATTTAAACGCATTTGGGACGGGGGGAAAAGTTTTGAGGGGGTGTTCAAACATTTTAATGTACCTGGGACGGTTGGAGATAGTTTTGAGTGGGTGTTCAAACATTTTACCGTACTTGGGGTGGGAGCAGAAAGTGTTGAGAGGGTTTTCAAATATTTTAATGTAATTGGGACGGGTGGAGATAGTTTGGAGTGGGGGTTCAAACATTTTACCGTACTTGGGATGGGAGGAAAAAGTGTTGAGAGGGTGTTCAAATATTTTCACCTACTGGAGACGCGTGGAGAAAGTTTTGAGAGGGTGTTCAAACATTTAAACGCATTTGGGACGGGGGGAGAAAGTTTTGAGGGGGTTTTCAAACATTTTAACGCTCTATGGACGGGTGGAGAAAGATTTGAGAGTTTGTTCATACATTTTAATGTGCTTGGGATGGGTGCAGATATTTTTGAGAGGGTGTTCAAATATTTTAATGTAATTGGGACGGGTGGAGATAGTTTGGAGTGGGGGTTCAAACATTTTACCGTACTTGGGACGGGTGGAGAAAGTGTTGAGAGGGTTTTCAAATATTTTCACCTACTGGAGACGTGTGGAGAATGTTTTGAGAGGGTGTTCAAACATGTAAACGCATTTGGGACGGGGGGAGAAAGTTTGGACGGGGTGTTCAAACATTTTAACGCTCTATGGACGGGCGGAAAAAGATTTGAGAGTTTTTTCATACATTTTAATGTGCTTGGGATGGGTGGAGATATATTTGAGAGGGTGTTCGAAATATTTTAATGTTATTGGGACGGGTGGAGAAGTTTTGAGTGGCAGTTCAAACTTTTTACCGTATTGGGACGCCGGTAGGAAGTTTTCCGTGGGGTGTTCAAACATTTTAATGTACTTGGGACGGCTGGAGAATGTTTTGAGTGGGGGTTCAAACATTTTATCGTACTTGGGACGGGTGGAGAAAGTGTTGAGAGGGTGTTCAAATATTTTCACCTACTGGAGACTGGTGGCGAAACTTTCGAGAGGGTGTTCAAACATTTAAACGCATTTGGGACGGGGGGAAAAGTTTTGAGGGGGTGTTCAAACATTTTAATGTACCTGGGACGGTTGGAGATAGTTTTGAGTGGGTGTTCAAACATTTTACCGTACTTGGGATGGGAGCAGAAAGTGTTGAGAGGGTTTTCAAATATTTTAATGTAATTGGGACGGGTGGAGATAGTTTGGAGTGGGGGTTCAAACATTTTACCGTACTTGGGATGGGAGGAAAAAGTTTTGAGAGGGTGTTCAAATATTTTCACCTACTGGAGACGCGTGGAGAAAGTTTTGAGAGGGTGTTCAAACATTTAAACGCATTTGGGACGGGGGGAGAAAGTTTTGAGGGGGTTTTCAAACATTTTAACGCTCTATGGACGGGTGGAGAAAGATTTGAGAGTTTGTTCATACATTTTAATGTGCTTGGGATGGGTGCAGATATTTTTGAGAGGGTGTTCAAATATTTTAATGTAATTGGGACGGGTGGAGATAGTTTGGAGTGGGGGTTCAAACATTTTACCGTACTTGGGACGGGTGGAGAAAGTGTTGAGAGGGTTTTCAAATATTTTCACCTACTGGAGACGTGTGGAGAATGTTTGGAGAGGGTGTTCAAACATGTAAACGCATTTGGGACGGGGGGAGAAAGTTTGGACGGGGTGTTCAAACATTTTAACGCTCTATGGACGGGCGGAGAAAGATTTGAGAGTTTTTTCATACATTTTAATGTGCTTGGGATGGGTGGAGATATATTTGAGAGGGTGTTCGAAATATTTTAATGTTATTGGGACGGGTGGAGAAGTTTTGAGTGGCAGTTCAAACTTTTTACCGTATTGGGACGCCGGTCGGAAGTTTTCCGTGGGGTGTTCAAACATTTTAATGTACTTGGGACGGCTGGAGAATGTTTTGAGTGGGGGTTCAAACATTTTATTTTACTTGGGACGGGTGTAGAAAGTTTTGAGAGGGTGTTCAAACATATTAACGCTCTATGGACGGGTGGAGAAAGATTTGAGAGTTTGTTCATACATTTTAATGTGCTTAGGATGGGTGCAGATATTTTTGAGAGGGTGTTCAAATATTTTAATGTAATTGGGACGGGTGGAGATATTTTTGAGAGGGTGTTCGAAACATTTTAATGTTATTGGGACGGGTGGAGAAGTTTTGAGTGGCAGTTCAAACTTTTTACCGTATTGGGACGCCGGTCGGAAGTTTTCCGTGGGGTGTTCAAACATTTTAATGTACTTGGGACGGCTGGAGAATGTTTTGAGTGGGGGTTCAAACATTTTAATGTACTTGGGACGGCTGGAGAATGTTTTGAGGGGGGGTTCAAACATTTTAATGTACCTGGGACGGTTGGAGATAGTTTTGAGTGGGTGTTCAAACATTTTATCGTACTTGGGACGGGTGGAGAAAGTGTTGAGAGGGTGTTCAAATATTTTCACCTACTGGAGACTGGTGGCGAAACTTTCGAGAGGGTGTTCAAACATTTAAACGCATTTGGGACGGGGGGAAAAGTTTTGAGGGGGTGTTCAAACATTTTAATGTACCTGGGACGGTTGGAGATAGTTTTGAGTGGGTGTTCAAACATTTTACCGTACTTGGGGTGGGAGCAGAAAGTGTTGAGAGGGTTTTCAAATATTTTAATGTAATTGGGACGGGTGGAGATAGTTTGGAGTGGGGGTTCAAACATTTTACCGTACTTGGGATGGGAGGAAAAAGTGTTGAGAGGGTGTTCAAATATTTTCACCTACTGGAGACGCGTGGAGAAAGTTTTGAGAGGGTGTTCAAACATTTAAACGCATTTGGGACGGGGGGAGAAAGTTTTGAGGGGGTTTTCAAACATTTTAACGCTCTATGGACGGGTGGAGAAAGATTTGAGAGTTTGTTCATACATTTTAATGTGCTTGGGATGGGTGCAGATATTTTTGAGAGGGTGTTCAAATATTTTAATGTAATTGGGACGGGTGGAGATAGTTTGGAGTGGGGGTTCAAACATTTTACCGTTCTTGGGACGGGTGGAGAAAGTGTTGAGAGGGTTTTCAAATATTTTCACCTACTGGAGACGTGTGGAGAATGTTTTGAGAGGGTGTTCAAACATGTAAACGCATTTGGGACGGGGGGAGAAAGTTTGGACGGGGTGTTCAAACATTTTAACGCTCTATGGACGGGCGGAAAAAGATTTGAGAGTTTTTTCATACATTTTAATGTGCTTGGGATGGGTGGAGATATATTTGAGAGGGTGTTCGAAATATTTTAATGTTATTGGGACGGGTGGAGAAGTTTTGAGTGGCAGTTCAAACTTTTTACCGTATTGGGACGCCGGTAGGAAGTTTTCCGTGGGGTGTTCAAACATTTTAATGTACTTGGGACGGCTGGAGAATGTTTTGAGTGGGGGTTCAAACATTTTATCGTACTTGGGACGGGTGGAGAAAGTGTTGAGAGGGTGTTCAAATATTTTCACCTACTGGAGACTGGTGGCGAAACTTTCGAGAGGGTGTTCAAACATTTAAACGCATTTGGGACGGGGGGAAAAGTTTTGAGGGGGTGTTCAAACATTTTAATGTACCTGGGACGGTTGGAGATAGTTTTGAGTGGGTGTTCAAACATTTTACCGTACTTGGGATGGGAGCAGAAAGTGTTGAGAGGGTTTTCAAATATTTTAATGTAATTGGGACGGGTGGAGATAGTTTGGAGTGGGGGTTCAAACATTTTACCGTACTTGGGATGGGAGGAAAAAGTGTTGAGAGGGTGTTCAAATATTTTCACCTACTGGAGACGCGTGGAGAAAGTTTTGAGAGGGTGTTCAAACATTTAAACGCATTTGGGACGGGGGGAGAAAGTTTTGAGGGGGTTTTCAAACATTTTAACGCTCTATGGACGGGTGGAGAAAGATTTGAGAGTTTGTTCATACATTTTAATGTGCTTGGGATGGGTGCAGATATTTTTGAGAGGGTGTTCAAATATTTTAATGTAATTGGGACGGGTGGAGATAGTTTGGAGTGGGGGTTCAAACATTTTACCGTACTTGGGACGGGTGGAGAAAGTGTTGAGAGGGTTTTCAAATATTTTCACCTACTGGAGACGTGTGGAGAATGTTTTGAGAGGGTGTTCAAACATGTAAACGCATTTGGGACGGGGGGAGAAAGTTTGGACGGGGTGTTCAAACATTTTAACGCTCTATGGACGGGCGGAGAAAGATTTGAGAGTTTTTTCATACATTTTAATGTGCTTGGGATGGGTGGAGATATATTTGAGAGGGTGTTCGAAATATTTTAATGTTATTGGGACGGGTGGAGAAGTTTTGAGTGGCAGTTCAAACTTTTTACCGTATTGGGACGCCGGTCGGAAGTTTTCCGTGGGGTGTTCAAACATTTTAATGTACTTGGGACGGCTGGAGAATGTTTTGAGTGGGGGTTCAAACATTTTATTTTACTTGGGACGGGTGTAGAAAGTTTTGAGAGGGTGTTCAAACATATTAACGCTCTATGGACGGGTGGAGAAAGATTTGAGAGTTTGTTCATACATTTTAATGTGCTTAGGATGGGTGCAGATATTTTTGAGAGGGTGTTCAAATATTTTAATGTAATTGGGACGGGTGGAGATATTTTTGAGAGGGTGTTCGAAACATTTTAATGTTATTGGGACGGGTGGAGAAGTTTTGAGTGGCAGTTCAAACTTTTTACCGTATTGGGACGCCGGTCGGAAGTTTTCCGTGGGGTGTTCAAACATTTTAATGTACTTGGGACGGCTGGAGAATGTCTTGAGTGGGGGTTCAAACATTTTATTTTACTTGGGACGGGTGTAGAAAGTTTTGAGAGGGTGTTCAAACATATTAACGCTCTATGGACGGGTGGAGAAAGATTTGAGAGTTTGTTCATACATTTTAATGAGCTTGGGATGGGTGCAGATATTTTTGAGAGGGTGTTCAAATATTTTAATGTAATTGGGACGGGTGGAGATATTTTTGAGAGGGTGTTCGAAACATTTTAATGTTATTGGGACGGGTGGAGAAGTTTTGAGTGGCAGTTCAAACTTTTTACCGTATTGGGACGCCGGTAGGAAGTTTTCCGTGGGGTGTTCAAACATTTTAATGTACTTGGGACGGCTGGAGAATGTTTTTAGTGGGGGTTCAAACATTTTAATGTACTTGGGACGGCAGGAGAATGTTCTGAGGGGGGGGTTCAATCATTTTAATGTACTTGGGACGGGTGTAGAAAGTTTTGAGAGGTTGTTCAAACATTTCAACGCACTTGGGACGGGTGGAAAAAGTTTTCAGAGGGTGAACAAACATTGTAACGTACTTGGGACGGGTGGAGAATGTGTTGAGTGGGTGTTCAAACATTTTAACGTACTCCGGACGGGTGGAGAAAGTTTTGAGTGGGTGAGCAAACATTTTAACGTAATCGGGACGGGTGGAGAAAGTTTTGAGAGGGTGTCAAACATTTTACCGTACTTGGGACGGGTGGAGAAAGTGTTGAGAGGGTGTTCAAACATTTAAACGCATTTGGGACGGGGGTAGAAAGTTTTGAGGGGGTGTTCAAACATTTTAATGTACCTGGGACGGTTGGAGATAGTTTTGAGTGGGGGTTCAAACATTTTACCGTACTTGGGACGTGTGGAGAAAGTGTTGAGAGGGTTTTCAAATATGTTCACCTACTGGAGACGTGTGGAGAAAGTTTTGAGAGGGTGTTCAAACATTTAAACGCATTTGGGACGGGGGGAGAAAGTTTTGAGGGGGTGTTCAAACATTTTAACGCTCTATGGACGGGTGGAGAAATATATGAGAGTTTGTTCATACATTTTAATGTGCTTGGGATGGGTGGAGAAAGTGTTGAGAGGGTGTTCAAATATTTTCACCTACTGGAGACGTGTGGAGAAAGTTTTGAGAGGGTGTTCAAACATTTAAACGCATTTGGGACGGGGGGAGAAAGTTTTGAGGGGGTGTTCAAACATTTTAACGCTCTATGGACGGGTGGAGAAAGATTTGAGAGTTTGTTCATACATTTTAATGTGCTTGGGATGGGTGGAGATATTTTTGAGAGGATGTTCAAATATTTTAATGTAATTGGGACGGGTGGAGATATTTTTGAGAGGGTGTTCGAAACATTTTAATGTTATTGGGACGGGTGGAGAAGTTTTGAGTGGCAGTTCAAACTTTTTACCGTATTGGGACGCCGGTAGGAAGTTTTCCGTGGGGTGTTCAAACATTTTAATGTACTTGGGACGGCTGGAGAATGTTTTGAGTGGGGGTTCAAACATTTTAATGTACTTGGGACGGCAGGAGAATGTTCTGAGGGGGGGGTTCAATCATTTTAATGTACTTGGGACGGGTGTAGAAAGTTTTGAGAGGTTGTTCAAACATTTCAACGCACTTGGGACGGGTGGAAAAAGTTTTCAGAGGGTGAACAAACATTGTAACGTACTTGGGACGGGTGGAGAATGTGTTGAGTGGGTGTTCAAACATTTTAACGTACTCGGGACGGGTGGAGAAAGTTTTGAGTGGGTGAGCAAACATTTTAACGTAATCGGGACGGGTGGAGAAAGTTTTGAGAGGGTGTCAAACATTTTACCGTACTTGGGACGGGTGGAGAAAGTGTTGAGAGGGTGTTCAAACATTTAAACGCATTTGGGACGGGGGTAGAAAGTTTTGAGGGGGTGTTCAAACATTTTAATGTACCTGGGACGGTTGGAGATAGTTTTGAGTGGGGGTTCAAACATTTTACCGTACTTGGGACGTGTGGAGAAAGTGTTGAGAGGGTTTTCAAATATGTTCACCTACTGGAGACGTGTGGAGAAAGTTTTGAGAGGGTGTTCAAACATTTAAACGCATTTGGGACGGGGGGAGAAAGTTTTGAGGGGGTGTTCAAACATTTTAACGCTCTATGGACGGGTGGAGAAATATATGAGAGTTTGTTCATACATTTTAATGTGCTTGGGATGGGTGGAGAAAGTGTTGAGAGGGTGTTCAAATATTTTCACCTACTGGAGACGTGTGGAGAAAGTTTTGAGAGGGTGTTCAAACATTTAAACGCATTTGGGACGGCGGGAGAAAGTTTTGAGGGGGTGTTCAAACATTTTAACGCTCTATGGACGGGTGGAGAAAGATTTGAGAGTTTGTTCATACATTTTAATGTGCTTGGGATGGGTGGAGATATTTTTGAGAGGATGTTCAAATATTTTAATGTAATTGGGACGGGTGGAGATATTTTTGAGAGGGTGTTCGAAACATTTTAATGTTATTGGGACGGGTGGAGAAGTTTTGAGTGGCAGCTCAAACTTTTTACCGTATTGGGACGCCGGTAGGAAGTTTTCCGTGGGGTGTTCAAACATTTTAATGTACTTGGGACGGCTGGAGAATGTTTTGAGGGGGGGTTCAAACATTTTAATATACTTGGGACGGGTGTAGAAAGTTTTGAGAGGGTGTTCAAACATTTCAACGCACTTGGGACGGGTGGAAAAAGTTTTCAGAGGGTGTGCAAAACATTGTAACGTACTTGGGACAGGTGGAGAAAGTTTTGAGTGGGGGTTCAAACATTTTACCGTACTTGGGACGGGTGGAGAAAGTGTTGAGAGGGTGTTCAAATATTTTCACCTACTGGAGACTGGTGGCGAAACTTTTGAGAGGGTGTTCAAACATTTAAACGCATTTGGGACGGGGGGAAAAGTTTTGAGGGGGTGTTCAAACATTTTAATGTACCTGGGACGGTTGGAGATAGTTTTGAGTGGGTGTTCAAACATTTTAATGTACCTGGGACGGTTGGAGATAGTTTTGAGTGGGTGTTCAAACATTTTATCGTACTTGGGACGGGTGGAGAAAGTGTTGAGAGGGTGTTCAAATATTTTCACCTACTGGAGACTTGTGGCGAAACTTTCGAGAGGGTGTTCAAACATTTAAACGCATTTGGGACGGGGGGAAAAGTTTTGAGGGGGTGTTCAAACATTTTAATGTACCTGGGACGGTTGGAGATAGTTTTGAGTGGGTGTTCAAACATTTTACCGTACTTGGGATGGGAGCAGAAAGTGTTGAGAGGGTGTTCAAATATTTTAATGTAATTGGGACAGGTGGAGATAGTTTGGAGTGGGGGTTCAAACATTTTACCGTACTTGGGATGGGAGGAGAAAGTGTTGAGAGGCTGTTCAAATATTTTCACCTACTGGAGACGTGTGGAGAAAGTTTTGAGAGGGTGTTCAAACATTTTAACGCTCTATGGACGGGTGGAGAAAGATTTGAGAGTTTGTTCATACATTTTAATGTGCTTGGGATGGGTGCAGATATTTTTGAGAGGGTGTTCAAACATTTTAATGTAATTGGGACGGGTGGAGATAGTTTGGAGTGGGGTTTCAAACATTTTACCGTACTTTGGACGGGTGGAGAAAGTGTTGAGAGGGTTTTCAAATATTTTCACCTACTGGAGACGTGTGGAGAATGTTTTGAGAGGGTGTTCAAACATTTAAACGCATTCTGGACGGGGGGAGAAAGTTTGGAGGGGGTGTTCAAACATTGTAACGCTCTATGGACGGGCGGAGAAAGATTTGAGAGTTTTTTCATACATTTTAATGTGCTTGGGATGGGTGGAGATATTTTTGAGAGGGTGTTCGAAACATTTTAATGTTATTGGGACGGGTGGAGAAGTTTTGAGTGGCAGTTCAAACTTTTTACCGTATTGGGACGCCGGTCGGAAGTTTTCCGTGGGGTGTTCAAACATTTTATTTTACTTGGGACGGGTGTAGAAAGTTTTGAGAGGGTGTTCAAACATTTCAACCCACTTGGGACGGGTGGAAAAAGTTTTCAGAGGGTGAGCAAACATTGTAACGTACTTGGGACGGGTGGAGAAAGTGTTGAGAGGGTGTCAAACATTTTACAGTACTTGGGACGTGTGGAGAAAGTGTTGAGAGGGTGTTCAAACATTTAAACACATTTGGGACGGGGGGAGAAAGTTTGGAGGGGTGTTCAAACATTTTAACGCTCTATGGACGGGTGGAGAAAAATTTGAGAGGTTGTTCATACATTTTAATGTGCTTGGGATGGGTGGAGATATTTTTGAGAGGGTGTTCAAACATTTTAATGTAATTGGGAATGGTGGGGATATTTTTGAGAGGGTGTTCGAAACATTTTCGCGTAATTGGGATTGGTGGAGAAGTTTTGATTGGCAGCTCAAACATTTTAACATACTTGGGACGGGCGGAGAAAGTTTTGAGAGGGTGTTCAAACATTTTAACGTTCTTTGGACGGGTGGGGACAGTTTTAGAGGGTGTTCAAACATTTTAACGTACTTGGGACGAATGGAGAACGTTTTGACAGGGGGATAAAACATTTTAACATTCTTGGGACGGGTGGAGAAAGTTTTGAGAGGGTGTTCAAACATTTTAACATTCTTGGGACGGGTGGAGAAAGTTTTGAGAGGGTGTTCAAACATTTAAACGCATTTGGGACGGGGGGAGAAAGATTTGAGGGGGTGTTCAAACATTTTAACGCTCTATGCACTGGTGGAGAAATATTTGAGAGTTTGTTCATACATTTTAATGTGCTTGGGATCGATGGAGATATTTTTGAGAGGATGTTCGAAACATTTTAGCGTAATTGGGACGGGTGGAGAAGTTTTGAGTGGGGGTTCAAACTTTTTACCGTATTGGGACGCGGGTAGAATGTTTTCCGTGGGGTGTTCAAACATTTTAATGTACTTGGGACGGCTGGAGAATGTTTTGAGAGGGGGTTCAAACATTTTAATGTACTTGGGACGGCTGGAGAATGTTTTTAGCGGGGGTTTAAACATTTAAATGTACTTGGGACGGGTGTAGAAAGGGTTGAGAGGGTGTTCAAACAATATAACGTTCTTGGGACAGGTGGAGAAAGTTTTGAGAGGGTGTTCAAACATTTTAACATACTTGGGACGGTCGGAGAAAGTTTTGAGTGGGGGTTCAAATATTTCAACGTTCTTTGGACGGGTGGGGACAGTTTTAGAGGGTGTTCAAACATTTTAACGTACCTGGGACGAATGGAGAACGTTTTGACAGGGGGATAAAACATTTTAACATTCTTGGGACGGGTATAGAAAGTTTTGAGAGGGTTTTCAAACATTTCAACGCACTTGGGACGGTTGGAGATAGTTTTGAGTGGGTGTTCAAACATTTTACCGTACTTGGGATGGGAGGAGAAAGTGTTGAGAGGGTGTTCAAATATTTTCACCTACTGGAGACGTGTGGAGAAAGTTTTGAGAGGGTGTTCAAATATTTAAACGCATTTGAGACGGGGGGAGAAAGTTTTGAGGGGGTGTTCAAACATTTTAACGCTCTATGGACGGGTGGAGAAATATATGAGAGTTTGTTCATACATTTTAATGTGCTTGGGATGGGTGGAGAAAGTGTTGAGAGGGTGTTCAAATATTTTCACCTACTGGAGACGTGTGGAGAAAGTTTTGAGAGGGTGTTCAAACATTTAAACGCATTTGGGACGGGGGGAGAAAGTTTTGAGGGGGTGTTCAAACATTTTAACGCTCTATGGACGGGTGGAGAAAGATTTGAGAGTTTGTTCATACATTTTAATGTGCTTGGGATGGGTGGAGATATTTTTGAGAGGATGTTCAAATATTTTAATGTAATTGGGACGGGTGGAGATATTTTTGAGAGGGTGTTCGAAACATTTTAATGTTATTGGGACGGGTGGAGAAGTTGTGAGTGGCAGTTCAAACTTTTTACCGTATTGGGACGCCGGTAGGAAGTTTTCCGTGGGGTGTTCAAACATTTTAATGTACTTGGGACGGCTGGAGAATGTTTTGAGTGGGGGTTCAAACATTTTAATGTACTTGGGACGGCTGGAGAATGTTCTGAGGGGGGGTTCAATCATTTTAATGTACTTGGGACGGGGGTAGAAAGTTTTGAGAGGGTGTTCAAACATTTCAACGCACTTGGGACGGGTGGAAAAAGTTTTCAGAGGGTGATCAAACATTGTAACGTACTTGGGACGGGTGGAGAAAGTGTTGAGAGGGTGTTCAAATATTTTCACCTACTGGAGACGTGTGGAGAAAGTTTTGAGAGGGTGTTCAAACATTTAAACGCATTTGGGACGGGGGGAGAAAGTTTTGAGGGGGTGTTCAAACATTTTAACGCTCTATGGACGGGTGGAGAAAGATTTGAGAGTTTGTTCATACATTTTAATGTGCTTGGGATGGGTGCAGATATTTTTGAGAGGGTGTTCAAATATTTTAATATAGTTGGGACGGGTGGAGATATTTTTGAGAGGGTGTTCAAACATTTCAACGCACTTCGGACAGGTGGAAAAAGTTTTCAGAGAGTGAGCAAACATTGTAACGTACTTGGG
Source organism: Hypanus sabinus (assembly GCF_030144855.1). Lineage (NCBI taxonomy): Eukaryota > Metazoa > Chordata > Chondrichthyes > Myliobatiformes > Dasyatidae > Hypanus > Hypanus sabinus. The sequence goes on from NW_026780950.1 coordinate 552,659, forward strand.
ACGGGTGGAGAAAGTTTTGAGTGGGTGAGCAAACATTTTAACGTACTCGGGACGGGTGGAGAAAGTTTTGAGAGGGTGTCAAACATTTTACCATACTTGGGACGGGTGGAGAAAGTGTTGAGAGGGTGTTCAAACATTTAAACGCATTTGGGACGGGGGGAGAAAGTTTGGAGGGGGTGTTCAATCATTTTAACGCTCTATGGACGGGTGGAGAAAAATTTGAGAGGTTGTTCATACATTTTAATATGCTTGGGATGGGTGGAGATATTTTTGAGTGGGTGTTCGAAACATTTTCGCGTAATTGGGACGGGTGGAGAAGTTTTGATTGGCAGCTCAAACATTTTAACATGCTTGGGACGGGCGGAGAAAGTTTTGAGAGGGTGTTCAAACATTTCAACGCACTTGGGACGGGTGGAAAAAGTTTTCAGAGGGTGTGCAAACATTGTAACGTACTTGGGACAGGTGGAGAAAGTTTTGAGTGGGGGTTCAAACATTTTACCGTACTTGGGACGGGTGGAGAAAGTGTTGAAAGGGTGTTCAAATATTTTCACCTACTGCAGACTGGTGGCGAAACTTTTGAGTGAGTGTTCAAACATTTAAACGCATTTGGGACGGGGGGAGAAAGTTTTGAGGGGGTGTTCAAACATTTTAATGTACCTGGGACGGTTGGAGATAGTTTTGAGTGGGTGTTCAAACATTTTATCGTACTTGGGACGGGTGGAGAAAGTGTTGAGAGGATGTTCAAATATTTTCACCTACTGGAGAGACTGGTGGCGAAACTTTCGAGAGGGTGTTCAAACATTTAAACGCATTTGGGACGGGGGGAGAAAGTTTTGAGGGGGTGTTCAAACATTTTAATGTACCTGGGACGGTTGGAGATAGTTTTGAGTGGGTGTTCAAACATTTTACCGTACTTGGGATGGGAGGAGAAAGTGTTGAGAGGGTGTTCAAATATTTTCACCTACTGTAGACGTGTGGAGAAAGTTTTGAGAGGGTGTTCAAACATTTAAACGCATTTGGGACGGGGGGAGAAAGATTTGAGAGTTTGTTCATACATTTTAATGTGCTTGGGATGGGTGCAGATATTTTTGAGAGGGTGTTCAAATATTTTAATGTAATTGGGACGGGTGGAGATATTTTTGAGAGGGTGTTCGAAACATTTTAATGTTATTGGGACGGGTGGAGAAGTTTTGAGTGGCAGTTTAAACTTTTTACCGTATTGGGACGCCGGTAGGAAGTTTTCCGTGCGGTGTTCAAACATTTTAATGTACTTGGGACGGCTGGAGAATGTTTTGAGTGGGGGTTCAAACATTTTAATGTACTTGGGACGGGTGTAGAAAGTTTTGAGAGGTTGTTCAAACATTTCAACGCACTTGGGACGGGTGGAAAAAGTTTTCAGGGGGTGATCAAACATTGTAACGTACTTGGGACGGGTGGAGAAAGTTTTGAGTGATGGAACAAACATTTTAACGTAATTGGGACGGATGGAGAATGTGTTGAGTGGGTGTTCAAACATTTTAACGTACTCCGGACGGGTGGAGAAAGTTTTGAGTGGGTGAGCAAACATTTTAACTTACTCGGGACGGGTGGAGAAAGTTTTGAGAGGGTGTCAAACATTTTACCGTACTTGGGACGGGTGGAGAAAGTGTTGAGAGGGTGTTCAAACATTTAAACGCATTTGGGACGGGGGGAGAAAGTTTTGAGGGGGTGTTCAAACATTTTAATGTACCTGGGACGGTTGGAGATAGTTTTGAGTGGGGGTTCAAACATTTTACCGTACTTGGGACGGGTGGAGAAAGTGTTGAGAGGGTTTTCAAATATTTTCACCTACTGGAGACGTGTGGAGAAAGTTTTGAGAGGGTGTTCAAACATTTAAACGCATTTGGGACGGGGGGAGAAAGTTTTGAGGGGGTGTTCAAACATTTTAACGCTCTATGGACGGGTGGAGAAAGATTTGAGAGTTTGTTCATACATTTTAATGTGCTTGGGATGGGTGCAGATATTTTTCAGAGGGTGTTCAAATATTTTAATATAATTGGGACGGGTGGAGATATTTTGAGAGGGTGTTCAAACATTTCAACGCACTTGGGACGGGTGGAAAAAGTTTTCAGTGGGTGAGCAAACATTGTAACGTACTTGGGACGGGTGGAGAAAGTTTTGAGTGGGTGAGCAAACATTTTAACGTAATTGGGACGGGTGGAGAAAGTTTTGAGTGGGTGTTCAAACATTTTAACGTACTCCGGACGGGTGGAGAAAGTTTTGAGTGGGTGAGCAATCATTTTAACGTACTCGGGACGTGTGGAGAAAGTTTTGAGAGGGTGTCAAACATTTTACCATACTTGGGACGGGGGGAGAAAGTTTGGAGGGGGTGTTCAAACATTTTAACGCTCTATGGACGGGTGGAGAAAAATTTGAGAGGTTGTTCATACATTTTAATGTGCTTGGGATGGGTGGAGATATTTTTGAGAGGGTGTTCGAAACATTTTCGCGTAATTGGGACGGGTGGAGAAGTTTTGATTGGCAGCTCAAACATTTTAACATACTTGGGACGGGCGGAGAAAGTTTTGAGAGGGTGTTCAAACATTTTAACGTTCTTTGGACGGGTGGGGACAGTTTTAGAGGGTGTTCAAACATTTTAACGTACTTGGGACGAATGCAGAACGTTTTGGGAGGGGGATAAAACATTTTAACATTCTCGGGACGGGTGGAGAAAGTGTTGAGAGGGTGTTCAAACATTTAAACGCATTTGGGACGGGGGGAGAAAGTTTGGAGGGGGTGTTCAATCATTTTAACGCTCTATGGACGGGTGGAGAAAAATTTGAGAGGTTGTTCATACATTTTAATATGCTTGGGATGGGTGGAGATATTTTTGAGTGGGTGTTCGAAACATTTTCGCGTAATTGGGACGGGTGGAGAAGTTTTGATTGGCAGCTCAAACATTTTAACATGCTTGGGACGGGCGGAGAAAGTTTTGAGAGGGTGTTCAAACATTTCAACGCACTTGGGACGGGTGGAAAAAGTTTTCAGAGGGTGTGCAAACATTGTAACGTACTTGGGACAGGTGGAGAAAGTTTTGAGTGGGGGTTCAAACATTTTACCGTACTTGGGACGGGTGGAGAAAGTGTTGAAAGGGTGTTCAAATATTTTCACCTACTGCAGACTGGTGGCGAAACTTTTGAGTGAGTGTTCAAACATTTAAACGCATTTGGGACGGGGGGAGAAAGTTTTGAGGGGGTGTTCAAACATTTTAATGTACCTGGGACGGTTGGAGATAGTTTTGAGTGGGTGTTCAAACATTTTATCGTACTTGGGACGGGTGGAGAAAGTGTTGAGAGGATGTTCAAATATTTTCACCTACTGGAGAGACTGGTGGCGAAACTTTCGAGAGGGTGTTCAAACATTTAAACGCATTTGGGACGGGGGGAGAAAGTTTTGAGGGGGTGTTCAAACATTTTAATGTACCTGGGACGGTTGGAGATAGTTTTGAGTGGGTGTTCAAACATTTTACCGTACTTGGGATGGGAGGAGAAAGTGTTGAGAGGGTGTTCAAATATTTTCACCTACTGTAGACGTGTGGAGAAAGTTTTGAGAGGGTGTTCAAACATTTAAACGCATTTGGGACGGGGGGAGAAAGATTTGAGAGTTTGTTCATACATTTTAATGTGCTTGGGATGGGTGCAGATATTTTTGAGAGGGTGTTCAAATATTTTAATGTAATTGGGACGGGTGGAGATATTTTTGAGAGGGTGTTCGAAACATTTTAATGTTATTGGGACGGGTGGAGAAGTTTTGAGTGGCAGTTTAAACTTTTTACCGTATTGGGACGCCGGTAGGAAGTTTTCCGTGCGGTGTTCAAACATTTTAATGTACTTGGGACGGCTGGAGAATGTTTTGAGTGGGGGTTCAAACATTTTAATGTACTTGGGACGGGTGTAGAAAGTTTTGAGAGGTTGTTCAAACATTTCAACGCACTTGGGACGGGTGGAAAAAGTTTTCAGGGGGTGATCAAACATTGTAACGTACTTGGGACGGGTGGAGAAAGTTTTGAGTGATGGAACAAACATTTTAACGTAATTGGGACGGATGGAGAATGTGTTGAGTGGGTGTTCAAACATTTTAACGTACTCCGGACGGGTGGAGAAAGTTTTGAGTGGGTGAGCAAACATTTTAACTTACTCGGGACGGGTGGAGAAAGTTTTGAGAGGGTGTCAAACATTTTACCGTACTTGGGACGGGTGGAGAAAGTGTTGAGAGGGTGTTCAAACATTTAAACGCATTTGGGACGGGGGGAGAAAGTTTTGAGGGGGTGTTCAAACATTTTAATGTACCTGGGACGGTTGGAGATAGTTTTGAGTGGGGGTTCAAACATTTTACCGTACTTGGGACGGGTGGAGAAAGTGTTGAGAGGGTTTTCAAATATTTTCACCTACTGGAGACGTGTGGAGAAAGTTTTGAGAGGGTGTTCAAACATTTAAACGCATTTGGGACGGGGGGAGAAAGTTTTGAGGGGGTGTTCAAACATTTTAACGCTCTATGGACGGGTGGAGAAAGATTTGAGAGTTTGTTCATACATTTTAATGTGCTTGGGATGGGTGCAGATATTTTTCAGAGGGTGTTCAAATATTTTAATATAATTGGGACGGGTGGAGATATTTTGAGAGGGTGTTCAAACATTTCAACGCACTTGGGACGGGTGGAAAAAGTTTTCAGTGGGTGAGCAAACATTGTAACGTACTTGGGACGGGTGGAGAAAGTTTTGAGTGGGTGAGCAAACATTTTAACGTAATTGGGACGGGTGGAGAAAGTTTTGAGTGGGTGTTCAAACATTTTAACGTACTCCGGACGGGTGGAGAAAGTTTTGAGTGGGTGAGCAATCATTTTAACGTACTCGGGACGTGTGGAGAAAGTTTTGAGAGGGTGTCAAACATTTTACCATACTTGGGACGGGGGGAGAAAGTTTGGAGGGGGTGTTCAAACATTTTAACGCTCTATGGACGGGTGGAGAAAAATTTGAGAGGTTGTTCATACATTTTAATGTGCTTGGGATGGGTGGAGATATTTTTGAGAGGGTGTTCGAAACATTTTCGCGTAATTGGGACGGGTGGAGAAGTTTTGATTGGCAGCTCAAACATTTTAACATACTTGGGACGGGCGGAGAAAGTTTTGAGAGGGTGTTCAAACATTTTAACGTTCTTTGGACGGGTGGGGACAGTTTTAGAGGGTGTTCAAACATTTTAACGTACTTGGGACGAATGCAGAACGTTTTGGGAGGGGGATAAAACATTTTAACATTCTCGGGACGGGTGGAGAAAGTTTTGAGAGGGTGTTCAAACATTTAAACGCATTTGGGACGGGGGGAGAAAGATTTGAGGGGGTGTTCAAACATTTTAACGCTCTATGCACTGCTGGAGAAATATTTGAGAGTTTGTTCATACATTTTAATGTGCTTGGGATCGATGGAGATATTTTTGAGAGGATGTTCGAAACATTTTAGCGTAATTGGGACGGGTGGAGAAGTTTTGAGTGGGTGTCAAACATTTTACCATACTTGGGACGGGTGGAGAAAGTGTTGAGAGGGTGTTCAAACATTTAAACGCATTTGGGACGGGGGGAGAAAGTTTGGAGGGGGTGTTCAAACATTTTAACGCTCTATGGACGGGTGGAGAAAAATTTGAGAGGTTGTTCATACATTTTAATGTGCTTGGGATGGGTGGAGATATTTTTGAGAGGGTGTTCGAAACATTTTCGCGTAATTGGGACGGGTGGAGAAGTTTTGATTGGCAGCTCAAACATTTTAACATACTTGGGACGGGCGGAGAAAGTTTTGAGAGGGTGTTCAAACATTTCAACGCACTTGGGACGGGTGGAAAAAGTTTTCAGAGGGTGTGCAAACATTGTAACGTACTTGGGACAGGTGGAGAAAGTTTTGAGTGGGGGTTCAAACATTTTACCGTACTTGGGACGGGTGGAGAAAGTGTTGAGAGGGTGTTCAAATATTTTCACCTACTGGAGACTGGTGGCGAAACTTTTGAGAGAGTGTTCAAACATTTAAACGCATTTGGGACGGGGGGAGAAAGTTTTGAGGGGGTGTTCAAACATTTTAATGTACCTGGGACGGTTGGAGATAGTTTTGAGTGGGTGTTCAAACATTTTATCGTACTTGGGACGGGTGGAGAAAGTGTTGAGAGGATGTTCAAATATTTTCACCTACTGGAGAGACTGGTGGCGAAACTTTCGAGAGGGTGTTCAAACATTTAAACGCATTTGGGACGGGGGGAGAAAGTTTTGAGGGGGTGTTCAAACATTTTAATGTACCTGGGACGGTTGGAGATAGTTTTGAGTGGGTGTTCAAACATTTTACCGTACTTGGGATGGGAGGAGAAAGTGTTGAGAGGGTGTTCAAATATTTTCACCTACTGGAGACGTGTGGAGAAAGTTTTGAGAGGGTGTTCAAACATTTAAACGCATTTGGGACGGGGGGAGAAAGATTTGAGAGTTTGTTCATACATTTTAATGTGCTTGGGATGGGTGCAGATATTTTTGAGAGGGTGTTCAAATATTTTAATGTAATTGGGACGGGTGGAGATATTTTTGAGAGGGTGTTCGAAACATTTTAATGTTATTGGGACGGGTGGAGAAGTTTTGAGTGGCAGTTCAAACTTTTTACCGTATAGGGACGCCGGTAGGAAGTTTTCCGTGGGGTGTTCAAACATTTTAATGTACTTGGGACGGCTGGAGAATGTTTTGAGTGGGGGTACAAACATTTTAATGTACTTGGGACGGCTGGAGAATGTTCTGAGGGGGGGTTCAATCATTTTAATGTACTTGGGACGGGTGTAGAAAGTTTTGAGAGGTTGTTCAAACATTTCAACGCACTTGGGACGGGTGGAAAAAGTTTTCAGAGGGTGATCAAACATTGTAACGTACTTGGGACGGGTGGAGAAAGTTTTGAGAGGGTGTTCAAACATTTTAACGTACTCCGGACGGGTGGAGAAAGTTTTGAGTGGGTGAGCAAACATTTTAACTTACTCGGGACGGGTGGAGAAAGTTTTGAGAGGGTGTCAAACATTTTACCGTACTTGGGACGGGTGGAGAAAGTGTTGAGAGGGTGTTCAAACATTTAAACGCATTTGGGACGGGGGGAGAAAGTTTTGAGGGGGTGTTCAAACATTTTAATGTACCTGGGACGGTTGGAGATAGTTTTGACTGGGGGTTCAAACATTTTACCGTACTTGGGACGGGTGGAGAAAGTGTTGAGAGGGTTTTCAAATATTTTCACCTACTGGAGACGTGTGGAGAAAGTTTTGAGTGGGTGAGCAAACATTTTAACGTACTCGGGACGGGTGTAGAAAGTTTTGAGAGGGTGTCAAACATTTTACCATACTTGGGACGGGGGGAGAAAGTTTGGAGGGGGTGTTCAAACATTTTAACGCTCTATGGACGGGTGGAGAAAAATTTGAGAGGTTGTTCATACATTTTAATGTGCTTGGGATGGGTGGAGATATTTTTGAGAGGATGTTCGAAACATTTTAGCGTAATTGGGACGGGTGGAGAAGTTTTGAGTGGGGGTTCAAACTTTTTACCGTATTGGGACGCGGGTAGAATGTTTTCCGTGCGGTGTTCAAACATTTTAATGTACTTGGGACGGCTGGAGAATGTTTTGAGAGGGGGTTCAAACATTTTAATGTACTTGGGACGGCTGGAGAATGTTTTGAGAGGGGGTTCAAACATTTTAATGTACTTGGGACGGCTGGAGAATGTTTTGAGGGGGGGGTTCAAACATTTAAATGTACTTGGGACGGGTGTAGAAAGTTTTGAGAGGGTGTTCAAACATTTCAACGCACTTGGGACGGGTGGAAAAAGTTTTCAGAGGGTGTGCAAATATTGTAACGTACTTGGGACAGGTGGAGAAAGTTTTGAGTGGGGGTTCAAACATTTTACCGTACTTGGGACGGGTGGAGAAAGTGTTGAGAGGGTGTTCAAATATTTTCACCTACTGGAGACTGGTGGCGAAACGTTTGAGAGGGTGTTTAAACATTTAAACGCATTTGGGACGGGGGGAGAAAGTTTTGAGTGGGTGAGCAAACATTTTAACGTACTCGGGACGGGTGGAGAAAGTTTTGAGAGGGTGTCAAACATTTTACCGTACTTGGGACGGGTGGAGAAAGTGTTGAGAGGGTGTTCAAACATTTAAACGCATTTGGGACGGGGGGAGAAAGTTTTGAGGGGGTGTTCAAACATTTTAATGTACCTGGGACGGTTGGAGATAGTTTTGAGTGGGGGTTCATACATTTTACCGTACTTGGGACGGGTGGAGAAAGTGTTGAGAGGGTTTTCAAATATTTTCACCTACTGGAGACGTGTGGAGAAAGTTTTGAGAGGGTGTTCAAACATTTAAACGCATTTGGGACGGGGGGAGAAAGTTTTGAGGGGGTGTTCAAACATTTTAACGCTCTATGGACGGGTGGAGAAAGATATGAGAGTTTGTTCATACATTTTAATGTGCTTGGGATGGGGGGAGAAAGTGTTGAGAGGGTGTTCAAATATTTTCACCTACTGGAGACGTGTGGAGAAAGTTTTGAGACGGTGTTCAAACATTTAAACGCATTTGGGACGGGGGGAGAAAGTTTTGAGGGGGTGTTCAAACATTTTAACGCTCTATGGACGGGTGGAGAAAGATTTGAGAGTTTGTTCATACATTTTAATGTGCTTGGGATGGGTGGAGATATTTTTGAGAGGGTGTTCAAATATTTTAATGTAATTGGGACGGGTGGAGATATTTTTGAGAGGGTGTTCGAAACATTTTAATGTTATTGGGACGGGTGGAGAAGTTTTGAGTGGCAGCTCAAACTTTTTACCGTATTGGGACGCCGGTAGGAAGTTTTCCGTGGGGTGTTCAAACATTTTAATGTACTTGGTACGGCTGGTGAATGTTTTGAGTGGGGGTTCAAACATTTTAATGTACTTGGGACGGCTGGAGAATGTTTTGAGGGGGGGTTCAAACATTTTAATATACTTGGGACGGGTGTAGAAAGTTTTGAGAGGGTGTTCAAACATTTCAACGTACTTGGGACAGGTGGAGAAAGTTTTGAGTGGGGGTTCAAACATTTTACCGTACTTGGGACGGGTGGAGAAAGTGTTGAGAGGGTGTTCAAATATTTTCACCTACTGGAGACTGGTGGCGAAACTTTTGAGAGAGTGTTCAAACATTTAAACGCATTTGGGACGGGGGGAGAAAGTTTTGAGGGGGTGTTCAAACATTTTAATGTACCTGGGACGGTTGGAGATAGTTTTGAGTGGGTGTTCAAACATTTTACCGTACTTGGGATGGGAGGAGAAAGTGTTGAGAGGGTGTTCAAACATTTAAACGCATTTGGGACGGGGGGAGAAAGTTTGGAGGGGGTGTTCAAACATTTTAACGCTCTATGGACGGGTGGAGAAAAATTTGAGAGGTTGTTCATACATTTTAATGTGCTTGGGATGGGTGGAGATATTTTTGAGAGGGTGTTCGAAACATTTTCGCGTAATTGGGACGGGTGGAGAAGTTTTGATTGGCAGCTCAAACATTTTAACATACTTGGGACGGGCGGAGAAAGTTTTGAGAGGGTGTTCAAACATTTTAACGTTCATTGGACGGGTGGGGACAGTTTTAGAGGGTGTTCAAACATTTTAACGTTCTTTGGACGAATGGAGAACGTTTTGACAGGGGGATAAAACATTTTAACATTCTTGTGACAGCTGGAGAAAGTTTTGAGAGGGTGTTCAAACATTTTAACGTTCTTTGGACGGGTGGGGACAGTTTTAGAGGGTGTTCAAACATTTTAACGTTCTTTGGACGAATGGAGAACGTTTTGACAGGGGGATAAAACATTTTAACATTCTTGGGACGGGTGGAGAAAGTTTTGAGAGGGTGTTCAAAGATTTTAACATTCTTGGGACTGGTGGAGAAAGTTTTGAGAGGGTGTTCAAACATTTAAACGCATTTGGGACGGGGGGAGAAAGTTTTGAGGGGGTGTTCAAACATTTTAACGCTCTATGGACGGGTGGAGAAAGATATGAGAGTTTGTTCATACATTTTAATGTGCTTGGGATGGGGGGAGAAAGTGTTGAGAGGGTGTTCAAATATTTTCACCTACTGGAGACGTGTGGAGAAAGTTTTGAGACGGTGTTCAAACATTTAAACGCATTTGGGACGGGGGGAGAAAGTTTTGAGAGTTTGTTCATACATTTTAATGTGCTTGGGATGGGTGGAGATATTTTTGAGAGGGTGTTCAAATATTTTAATGTAATTGGGACGGGTGGAGATATTTTTGAGAGGGTGTTCGAAACATTTTAATGTTATTGGGACGGGTGGAGAAGTTTTGAGTGGCAGCTCAAACTTTTTACCGTATTGGGACGCCGGTAGGAAGTTTTCCGTGGGGTGTTCAAACATTTTAATGTACTTGGTACGGCTGGTGAATGTTTTGAGTGGGGGTTCAAACATTTTAATGTACTTGGGACGGCTGGAGAATGTTTTGAGGGGGGGTTCAAACATTTTAATATACTTGGGACGGGTGTAGAAAGTTTTGAGAGGGTGTTCAAACATTTCAACGTACTTGGGACAGGTGGAGAAAGTTTTGAGTGGGGGTTCAAACATTTTACCGTACTTGGGACGGGTGGAGAAAGTGTTGAGAGGGTGTTCAAATATTTTCACCTACTGGAGACTGGTGGCGAAACTTTTGAGAGAGTGTTCAAACATTTAAACGCATTTGGGACGGGGGGAGAAAGTTTTGAGGGGGTGTTCAAACATTTTAATGTACCTGGGACGGTTGGAGATAGTTTTGAGTGGGTGTTCAAACATTTTACCGTACTTGGGATGGGAGGAGAAAGTGTTGAGAGGGTGTTCAAACATTTAAACGCATTTGGGACGGGGGGAGAAAGTTTGGAGGGGGTGTTCAAACATTTTAACGCTCTATGGACGGGTGGAGAAAAATTTGAGAGGTTGTTCATACATTTTAATGTGCTTGGGATGGGTGGAGATATTTTTGAGAGGGTGTTCGAAACATTTTCGCGTAATTGGGACGGGTGGAGAAGTTTTGATTGGCAGCTCAAACATTTTAACATACTTGGGACGGGCGGAGAAAGTTTTGAGAGGGTGTTCAAACATTTTAACGTTCTTTGGACGGGTGGGGACAGTTTTAGAGGGTGTTCAAACATTTTAACGTTCTTTGGACGAATGGAGAACGTTTTGACAGGGGGATAAAACATTTTAACATTCTTGTGACAGCTGGAGAAAGTTTTGAGAGGGTGTTCAAACATTTTAACGTTCTTTGGACGGGTGGGGACAGTTTTAGAGGGTGTTCAAACATTTTAACGTTCTTTGGACGAATGGAGAACGTTTTGACAGGGGGATAAAACATTTTAACATTCTTGGGACGGGTGGAGAAAGTTTTGAGAGGGTGTTCAAAGATTTTAACATTCTTGGGACTGGTGGAGAAAGTTTTGAGAGGGTGTTCAAACATTTAAACGCATTTGGGACGGGGGGAGAAAGATTTGAGGGGGTGTTCAAACATTTTAACGCTCTATGCACTGCTGGAGAAATATTTGAGAGTTTGTTCATACATTTTAATGTGCTTGGGATCGATGGAGATATTTTTGAGAGGATGTTCGAAACATTTTAGCGTAATTGGGACGGGTGGAGAAGTTTTGAGTGGGGGTTCAAACTTTTTACCGTATTGGGACGCGGGTAGAATGTTTTCCGTGGGGTGTTCAAACATTTTAATGTACTTGGGACGGCTGGAGAATGTTTTGAGAGGGGGTTCAAACATTTTAATGTACTTGGGACGGGTGGAAAAAGTTTTCAGAGGGTGTGCAAACATTGTAACGTACTTGGGACAGGTGGAGAAAGTTTTGAGTGGGGGTTCAAACATTTTACCGTACTTGGGACGGGTGGAGAAAGTGTTCAGAGGGTGTTCAAACATTTAAACGCATTTGGGACGGGGGGAGAAAGTTTTGAGGGGGTGTTCAAACATTTTAATGTACCTGGGACGGTTGGAGATAGTTTTGAGTGGGGGTTCAAATATTTTACCGTACTCGGGACGGGTGGAGAAAGTGTTGAGAGGGTTTTCAAATATTTTCACCTACTGGAGACGTGTGGAGAAAGTTTTGAGAGGGTGTTCAAACATCTAAACGCATTTGGAACGGGGGGAGAAAGTTTTGAGGGGGTGTTCAAATATTTTACCGCTCTAGGGACGGGTGGAGAAAGATTTGAGAGTTTGTTCAAACATTTTAATGTGCTTGGGATGGGTGAAGTAAGTTTTGAGAGGGTGATCAATCATTTTAATGTACTTGAGGCGGGTGGAGAAATTTTTGAGAGGGTGTTCGAAACATTTCAACGTAATTGGGACGGGTGGAGAAAGTTTTGAGTGGTGGTTCAAACATTTTAACTTATTAGGACGCGTGTAGAATGTTTTCAGTGGGGTGTTCAAACATTCTAATGTACTTGGACAGGTGGAGAAAGTTTTGAGAGGGTGTTCAAACATTTTAACGTACTTGGGACCAGTGGAGAAAGTTTCGCGTGGGTGGTCAAACATTTTAACGTACTTGGGACGGGCGGAGAAAGTTTTGAGAGAGTGTTCAAACATTTTAACGTACTTGAGACATGTGGAGAAAGTTTTGAGTCGGTGTTCAAACATTTTCACTTGCTTGGGACGGATGGAGAATGTTTTGAGTGGGGGTCCAAACATTTTCACCTACTTGGGATGGGTGGGGACAGTTTTCAGTGGGAGTTCAAACATTTTCACCTGCTTGTGACGGAGGTAGAAAGTTTTTGGTTGGTGATCATGCACTTTGAATGAACTTGGGACGGGGGTAGAAAGATTTGCAACGGTTTTGCAGGTATTTTGAATGCACTTGGGAACGTAGAAAGCTTAGGGATGGTTTGCAATCATTTTGTAGTACCTGGGACATGTGTAGAACATTTTGGGGTCTTCAGACATTTTGAATGCACTTGGGACAGGTTGTGGGACTTTGTTTAGACACGAATACGAAGGTATGTGACACGGGTACACACTTCGTGTAAAAATATTTAGGATAGATGCACCAACAAAAGCTTTGGGGCATAGTTGGGACAGTTTTATAAAGTCTAGGAAGTAGTTGTGAAGACCGTGTGAAGTTTCGGGACACAGTTGGGACAGGTGGTCAAGGGTTATGGGCATAATCAGCAAAGCTGTGGAAAGTTTTGAGACTCATACTGATTTTTGTGCAGCTGGGACGTATCATGAAAGATTGCGTTCGTAGTTGGGACTGGTGTGCCAAGTTTTGGGAAATGAGTAAACGCTTCTGGGCCAGGTGCAAGGGTGTGCAACGTCTATCGCTGAAGTTCGGACAAAGAGGTGGGGCGGAGTAAATGTTCTGAGACAGGTGCGCGCATTTGGGATGCAGTGTTGCTTTTGTGGGGAGGGGGGAGTCGATTCCTGACGGGTCTGCGAAATATTGAAACCGCTGAGCAAAAGGTTTTGGGAAGTCGGTGGGACGGGGCGTGTGAGTTTTGGGAAGAATTTCGGACAGGTATACAAGACCCCCTGCTCAAGCGTGGAAACGTTTCAGACGGGGGCACGAAGTTTTCTGGGGAGGTAGTTTAAAGGGGTCCGCAGTCTCCTGTGGCAGTGTAACGTTTTGAGACAGCGGATCTGACTTTGGCAGCAAATTTCCCAGAGACGTGAACAGGTGTATCAGGGGCAGGAGTTGGTACTACAAGTGCCGGGTTTTCGATGTCTCAGAATGGACAGGGAGGGAGGCAAACGAGGTGGGGACGTGGCACTGCTGATCAGAGATAGTGTCACGGACGTAGACAAGGAGGAAGTCACGGAGGGGATGTCAATGGAGTCTCTGTGGGTGGAGGCTGGGAACAGGAAGGGGTCAGTAACTCCACTGGGTGTTTTTTATAGGCCACCCAATCGGAACAGGGACATCGAGGAGCAGATAGGGAGACAGATTCTAGAAAGGTGTAATAACAGCAGGGTTGGCATGGTGGGAGATTTTAATTTCCCAAATATTGATCGGCATCTCGCTAGAGCGAGGGGTTCAGATGGGGTGGAGTTTGTTAGGTGTGTTCCGGAAGGTTTCCTGACGCAGTTTGTAGATAAGCCTGTGAGAGGAGAGGTTGTACTTGTCCGGTATTGGGAAATGAACCTGGTCAGGTGTCGGGTCTCTCAGTGGGAGAGCATTCGGAGATAGTGATCACAATTCTCTCTCCTTCACCGCAGCATCGGAGCGGGACAGCGACAGACAAGTTAGGGAAACGTTTAACAGGAGTAAGGGGAAATATGAAGCTATCAGGCAGGAGCGTGGAAGCATAAATTGGGGGACAGATATCCTCAGGGAAATGAACGGCAGAAATGTGACGATGTTCAGGAGGTATGAAGGAGAACAGATAACCGATGCCCTCCACCGGTCACCGGCCTCCCTGCAGAATTCTACCCATCTACAACCACCCTCTGTGGACAAGCCAGTTCTGGATCCACAAAGCAATGTCCCCTTGGATCCCATGCCTCCTCACTTTCTCAATAAGTCTTGCATGGGGTTCCTTATCGAATGCCTTGCTGAAATCCATATGCACTACATCTACGGCTCTATCCTCATCAATGTGTTTAGTCACATCCTCAAAAAAATTCAATCAGGCTCGTAAGGCACGACCTGCCTTTGACAAAGCCATGTTGAATACTCCTAATCATTCCACACCTCTCCAAATGTTCATACGTCTTCCCTCTCAGGATTACCTACAATGGATCACCAACCCCTGAGGTGAGACTCATAGGTCCATAATCTGCCGGGCTATCTCTACTCCCATTCCGGTAAAAAGGAACAACATCCGCATCCCTCCACTCCTCCAAAAATTCACATCCATGCACAGGTGGTGTGGAGGGAGATTCACTCTGTGTCTGACCCCGGGAGTGTGTGGTGGGACGGTGTGGAGGGAGATTCACTCTGTGTCTGACCCCGGGAGTGTGTGATGGGACGTGTGGAGGGAGATTCACTCTGTGTCTGACCCCGGGAGTGTGTGATGGGATGGTGTGGTGGGAGATTCACTCTGTGTCTGACCCCGGGAGTGTGTGATGGGACGGTGTGGAGGGAGATTCACTCTGTGTCTGACCCCGGGAGTGTGTGATGGGACGGTGTGGAGGGAGATTCACTCTGTGTCTGACCCCGGGAGTGTGTGATGGGACAGTGTGGAGGGAGATTCACTCTGTGTCGGACCCTGGGAGTGTGTGATGGGACGGTGTGGATGGAGATTCTCTCTGTGTCTGACCCCGGGAGTGTATGATGGGATGGTGTGGAGGGAGATTCACTATGTGTCTGACCCCGGGAGTGTGTGATGGGACGGTGTGGAGGGAGATTCACTCTGTGTCTGACCCTGGGAGTGTGTGATGGGACGGTGTGGAGGGAGATTCTCTCTGTGTCTGACCCCGGGAGTGTGGGATGGGACGGTGCGGAGGGAGATTCACTATGTGTCTGACCACGGGAGTGTGTGATGTGACGGTGTGGAGGGAGATTCTATCTATGTCTGACCCCGGGAGTGTGTGATGGGACGGTGTGGAGGGAGATTCACTCTGTGTCTGACCCCGGGAGTGTGTGATGGGACGGTGTGGAGGGAGATTCACTCTGTGACTGACCCCGGCGGTGTGTGATGGGACGGTGTGGAGGGAGATTCACTCTGTGTCTGACCCCGGGAGTGTGTGATGGACGGAGTGGAGGGAGATCCACTCTGTGTCTGACCCCCAGGAGTGTGTGATGGGACGGTGTGGAGGGAGATTCACTCTGTGTCTGACCCCGGGAGTGTGTGATGGGACGGTGTTGAGGGAGATTCACTCTGTGTCTGACCCTGGGAGTGTGTGATGGGACGGTGTGGAGGGAGATTCTCTCTGTGTCTGACCCCGGGAGTGTGTGATGGGACGGTGCGGAGGGAGATTCACTATGTGTCTGACCCCGGGAGTGTGTGATGGGACGGTGCGGAGGGAGATTCACTCTGTGTCTGACCCCGGGAGTGTGTGATGGGACGGTGCGGAGGGAGATTCACTATGTGTCTGACCCCGGGAGTGTGTGATGGGACGGTGTGGAGGGAGATTCACTCTGTGTCTGACCCCGGGAGTGTGTGATGGGACGGTGTGGAGGGAGATTCACTCTGTCTCTGACCCCGGGAGTGTGTGATGGGACGGCGTGGGGGGAGATTCACTCTGTGTCTGACCCCGGGAGTGTGTGATGGGACGGTGTGGAGGGAGATTCACTCTGTGTCTGACCCCGGGAGTGCGTGATGGGACGGTGTGGGGGGAGATTCACTCTGTGTCTGACCCCGGGAGTGCGTGATGGGACGGTGTGGGGGGAGATTCCCTCTGTGTCTGACCCCGGCAGTGTGTGATGGGACGGTGTGGAGGGAGATTCACTCTGTGTCTGACCCCGGGAGTGTGTGATGGGACGGTGTGGAGGGAGATTCACTCTGTGTCTGACCCCGGGAGTGTGTGATGGGACGGTGTGGAGGGAGATTCACTCTGTGTCGGACCCTGGGAGTGTGTGATGGGACGGTGTGGAGGGAGATTCTCTCTGTGTCTGAGCCCGGGAGTGTGTGATGGGACGGTGCGGAGGGAGATTCACTATGTGTCTGACCCCGGGAGTGTGTGATGGGACGGTGTGGAGGGAGATTCACTCTGTGTCTGACCCCGGGAGTGTGTGATGGGACGGTGTGGAGGGAGGTTCACTCTGTGTCTGACCCCGGGAGTGTGTGATGGGACGGTGTGGAGGGAGATTCACTCTGTGTCTGACCCCAGGTGTGTGTGATGGGACGGTGTGGAGGGAGATTCACTCTGTGTCTGACCCCGGGAGTGTGTGATGGGACGGTGTGGAGGGAGATTCACTCTGTGTCTGAGCCCGGGAGTGTGTGATGGGACGGTGTGGGGGGAGATTCACTCTGTGTCTGACCCCGGAAGTGTGTGATGGGACGGTGTGGGGGGAGATTCACTCTGTGTCAGACCCCAGGGGTGTGTGATGGGACGGTGTGGGGGGAGATTCACTCTGTGTCTGACCCCGGGAGTGTGTGATGGGACGGTGCGGGGGGAGATTGACTCTGTCTCTGACCCCGGAAGTGTGTGATGGGACAGTCTGGAGGGAGATTCACTCCGTGTCTGACCCCGGGATTGTGTGATGCGACGGTGTGGAGGGAGATTCACTCTGTGTCTGACCCCGGGAGTGTGTGATGGGACGGTGTGGAGGGAGATTCACTCCGCGTCTGACCCCGGGAGTGTGTGGTGGGACGGTATGGAGGGAGATTTACTCTGTGTCTGACCCCAGGAGTGTGTGATGGGACGGTGTGGAGGGAGATTCACTCTGTGTCTGACCCCGGGTGTGTGTGATGGGACGGTGTGGGGGGAGATTCACTCTGTGTCTGACCCCGGGAGTGTGTGACGGGACGGTGTGGAGGGAGATTCACTCTGTGTCTGACCCCGGGAGTGTGTGATGGGACGGTGTGGAGGGAGATTCACTCTGTGTCTGACCCCGGGAGTGTGTGATGGGACGGTGTGGAGGGAGATTCACTCTGTGTCTGACCCCGGGAGTGTGTGATGGGACAGTGTGGAGGGAGATTCACTCTGTGTCTGACCCCGGGAGTGTGTGATGGGACGGTGTGGAGGGAGATTCACTCTGTGTCTGACCCCAGGAGTGTGTGATGGGACGGTGTGGAGGGAGATTCACTCTGTGTCTGACCCCTGGAGTGTGTGATGGGTCGGTGTGGAGGGAGATTCACTCTGTGTCTGACCCCTGGAGTGTGTGATGGGACGGTGTGGAGGGAGATTCACTCTGTGTCTGACCCCGGGAGTGTGTGATGGGACAGTGTGGAGGGAGATTCACTGTGTGTCTGACCCAGGGAGTGTGTGATGGGACGGTGTGGAGGGAGATTCACTCTGTGTCTGACCGAGGGAGTGTGCAATGGGACGGAGTGGAGGGAGATTCACTCTGTGTCTGACCCTGGGAGTGTGTGATGCGAAATTGTGGGGGGAGATTCACTCTGTGTCAGACCCCAGGGGTGTGTGATGGGACGGTGTGGGGGGAGTTTCACTCTGTGTCTGACCCCGGAAGTGTGTGATGGGACGGTGTGGAGGGAGATTCACTCTGTGTCTGACCCCGGGAGTGTGTGATGGGACGGTGTGGATGGAGATTCACTCTGTGTCTGACCCCGGGAGTGTGTGATGGGACGGTGTGGAGGGAGATTCACTCTGTGTCTGACCCTGGGAGTGTGTGATGCGAAATTGTGGGGGGAGATTCACTCTGTGTCAGACCCCAGGGGTGTGTGATGGGACGGTGTGGGGGGATTTGCACTCTGTGTCTGACCCCGGAAGTGTGTGATGGGACGGTGTGGAGGGAGATTCACTCTGTGTCTGTCCCCGGGAGTGTGTGATGGGACGGTGTGGATGGAGATTCACTCTGTTTCTGACCCCGGGAGTGTGTGATGGGACGGTGTGGAGTGAGATTCACTCTGTGTCTGACCCCGGGAGTGTTTGATTCGACGGTGTGGAGGGAGATTCACTCTGTGTCTGACCCCGGGAGTGTGTGATGGGACGACGTGGAGGGAGATTCACTCTGTGTCTGACCCCGGGAGTGTGTGATGGGACGGTGTGGAGGGAGATTCTTTCGGTGTCTAATCCCTGGAGTGTGTGATGGGACGGTGTGGAGGGAGATTCACTCTGTGTCTGACCCCGGGAGTGTGTGATGGGACGGTGTGGAGGGAGATTCACTCTGTGTCTGACCCCGGGAGTGTGTGATGGGACGACGTGGAGGGAGATTCACTCTGTGTCTGACCCCGGGAGTGTGTGATGGGACAGTGTGGAGGGAGATTCTTTCGGTGTCTAATCCCTGGAGTGTGTGAACACTATCCACAACATCTCCAGCCTTTGTGTTATCCTAAACTTTCTAACCCATCCCTCCACTTCCTCGTCCTGGTCAGTTATAAATATTACGAGAGTACGGCTCCCTGTACATATCCCTGTGGCACCCCACTGGTCACCGACCTCTGTGCAGAATTTTACCCGTCTACAACCACTGTTTCCCTTCTGTGGGCAAGCCAGTTCTGGATCCGCACAGCAACGTCCCCTTGGATCCCGTTCCTCCTAACTTTCTCAATAAGCCTTGCATGGGGGAACCTGGTCAATTACCTTGCTGAAATCCACATGCGCTACATCTATTATTCTCCCTTCAGCAGCTTGCCCAGTCACGGATAGCTGCTCTTTAAAAGACATTCTTCAAGTTCCTTCTCTCGGTTCCCAAAGTCGGCAAGTGCCGCTGTTCCCCCACTCTGCCTGCACATCAAAATCGCCAGTGGCAATTTTAACATCGCCTGCCTTATCTATTTCCTGTTGCGTTCTGTGGACCCACATCCTGACTGCAGTTCGCAGCCTTTGTCGGTAACTCCCATCAAGGTCTCTTTTACCCTCGCAGTTCCTGAGGTGATCTCGTGCCTCCTCTTTCTACCTACCGGATTTCTTCTTGTTTTAACCAGCAAGTCCTCTGCCCGCCTTTTCCACTAAAATCTTCTTTCAGCCACGGCTCAGTGACGCCCACAACAGCAGTTGAACAGTTTGAACAGGTACTTTGGATCTGTCTTCACCAGGGAAGGCACAAACAATCTCCCAGATGTAATAGAGGAGCTGGCCAAAGTTCAATGGAACGATACCCTAGCAGGGAAGACAGTGGAACAACAATGGCAGGTACTTCCGGGAATAATGCAGAAGGTGCAGGATCGGTTCATTCCAGAGAGGAAGAAAGATCCTAAGGGGAGTAAGGGGGGGGCGGCCGTGGCTGACGAGGGGAGTAAAGGGCAGTACAAAAATAAAAGAGAAGGAGTATAACATAGCAAAGATGAGCGGGAAGCCGGAGGACTGGGAAGCTTTTAAAGAGCAACAGAAGATAACGAAAAAGACAATACGCCAAGAAAAAATGAGGTACGAAGGTAAACTAGCCAAGGATATAAAGGAGGATAGTAGAAGCTTCTTTAGGTATGTGAAAAGCAAAAAAATAGTTAAGACCAAAATTGGGCCATTGAAGACAGAAATGGGTGAATTTATTATGGGGAACAAGGAAATGGCAGATGAGTTGAACAGGTACTTTGGATCTGTCTTCACTAGGGAAGACACAAACAATCCCCCAGATGTAATAGTGGCCAAAGGAACTAGGGTAATGGATGAACTGAAGGAAATTTATATTAGGCAAGAAACGGTGTTGGATAGACTGTTGGTTGTGAAAGCTGATAAGTCCCCGGGACCTGATGGTCTGCATCCCAGGGTACTTAAAGAGGTGGCTCTAGAAATCGTGGACGCATTGGTAATCATTTTCCAATGTTCTATAGATTCAGGAACAGTTCCTGCGGATTGGAGGGTGGCTAATGTTGTCCCACTTTTCAAGAAAGGAGGGAGAGAGAAAACAGGGAATTATAGACTGGTTAGCCTGACGTCAGTGGTGGGAAAGATGCTGGAGTCAATTATAAAAGAGGAAATTACGACACATTTGGATAGCAGTAGAAGGATCAGTCTGAGTCAGCATGGATTTATGAAGGGAAAATCATGCTTGACTAATCTTCTGGAGCTTTTTGAGGATGTAACTATGAAAATGGACAAGGGAGAGCCAGTGGATGTAGTGTACCTGGACTTCCAGAAAGCTTTTGATAAAGTCCCACATAGGAGATTAGTGGGCAAAATTAGGGCACATGGGATTGGGGGCAGAGTACTGACATGGATTGGAAATTGGCTGGCTGACAGGAAACAAGGAGTAGCGATTAACGGGTCCCTTTGGGAATGGCAGGCTGTGACCAGTGGGGTACCGCAAGGTTCGGTGCTGGGACCGCAGATGTTCACATTAATGATTTAGATGAAGGGATTAAAAGTAACATTAGCAAAATTGCTGATGACACAAAGCTGGGTGGCAGTGTGAAATGTCAGGAGGATGTTATGAGAATGCAGGGTGACTTGGACAGGTTGGGTGAGTGGGCAAGTGTATGGCAGATGCAGTTTAATGTGGATAAATGTGAGGTTATCCACTTTGGTGGCAAGAACAGGAAGGCAGATTACTATCTAAATGGAGTCAAGTTAGGAAAAGGGGAAGTACAATGAGATCTAGGTGTTCTTGTACATCAGTCAATGAAAGCAAGCATGCAGGTACAGCAGGCAGTGAAGAAAGCTAATGGCATGCTGGCCTTTTTAACAAGTGGAATTGAGTACAGGAGTAAAGAGGTCCTTCTGCAGCTGTACAGGGCCCTGGTGAGACCACACCTGGAGTATTGTGTGCAGTTCTGGTCTCCAAATTTGAGGAAGGACATTCTTGCTATTGAGGGAGTGCCGCGTAGGTTCACGAGGTTAATTCCCGGGATGGCGGGACTGTCATATGTTGAAAGATTGGAGCGACTGGGCTTGTACACACTGGAATTTGGAAGGATGAGAGGGGATCTGATTGAAACACATAAGATTATTAAGGGATTGGACTCGCTGGAGGCAGGAAGCATGTTCCCGCTGATAGGTGAGTCCCGAACCAGAGGCCACAGTTTAAGAATAAGGGGTCGGCCATTTAGAACAGAGATGCGGAAAAACTTTTTCACCCAGAGAGTGGTGGATCTGTGGAATGCTCTGCCCCAGAAGACAGTGGAGGCCAAGTCTCTGGATGCATTCAAGAGAGAGTTAGATAGAGCTCTTATAGATAGCGGGGTCAAGGGATATGGGGAGAGGGCAGGAACAGGGTACTGATTGTGGACGATCAGCCATGATCACAGTGAATGGCGGTACTGGCTAGAAGGGCCGAATGGCCCACTCCTGCACCTACTGTCTGTTGTCTATTGACAGGCCTGTCAATCTTACTGGCACCACAGGTTCACCCACCTCATTCCTTTAAAAACCATAAGACATAGGAACAGAGTTAGGCTGTCCGGCCCATCGACTCTCCTCCACCATTCAATCATGGCCGATCCTTTTTTCTTTTCCCCGTCTCCTCCTCAAACCCAGTTCCAGGCCTTCTCCCTGTAACCTTTGATGCCCTGTCAGGTCAAGGACCTAACAGTCTCTGCCTTAAATACGCCTCAGCCTGCCGACCCACGACTGTGCTGCAGCACACAGCTCGAACCACCTCATCGAGTTCACCGACGACACGGCCGCGGTGGGTCTCATCAGCGAGAACGACGAGTCCTGTTTCCGAGCTGTAATTGTTAGATAGGAGATCAGTGCTGAGTGAGTAAATACGTTTAGAGGACCAGGAGGAGGAAGTGAGAAGGTGGAAATGTCCCCGGGGCCTGTTGGGACTTCCCCCAGGTTATTGAAGGAGGCAAAAGACACGATTTCTGTGCCCTTGATTAGTGTCCATGTGTCCTCTCAAGTCACCTTTAATTGTCGTTTCGACCATAACTGCCGGCACAGTACACAGTAAAAACGAGACAACGTTTTTCAGGACCGTGGAGTGAGAGAGAGAGTGAGAGATGGAGAGAGTGAGTGAGAGAGAGAATGAGAGTGAGGGAGTGAGAGAGACCAGTCAAATCACTTTTAATTGTAATTTCGACCATAACTGCTGGCACAGTACACAGTGAAAACGAGACGACGTTTTTCAACACAGGAAAAAGCTACACTAGACTACAGACCAACTGCAAGAGCTGAGCGTTAATGCTCCCTTGCCAAGACAAGTCAAGTCACTTTTATTGTCGTTTCGACCATAACTGCCGGCACAGTACACAGTAAAAACGAGACGATGTTTTTCAACAAAGGAAAAAGCTACACTAGACTACAGACCAACTGCAAGAGCTGGGCGTTAATGCTCCCTTGCCAAGACAAGTCAAGTCACGTTTATTGTCGTTTCGACCATAACTGCCGGTACAGTACACAGTAAAAACGAGACAACGCTTTTCAGGACCATGGTGTTACATGACACAGTACAAAAACCAGACTGAACTACGTAAAAACAACACAGAGAAAGCTACACTAGACTGCAGACCCACCCAGGACTGCATACAGTGCACAGAACAGAGCAGGCATTACAATAAATAATAGACAGGACAATAGGGCAGAAAGGTGTCAGTCCAGGCTCTGGGTATTGAGGAGTCTGATGGCTTGGGGGAAGAAACTGTTACACAGTCTGGTCGTGAGAGCCCGAATGCTTCGGAGCCTTTTCCCAGACGGCAGGAGGGAGAAGAGTTTGTACGAGGGGCGCGTGGGGTCCTTCCGTCTCCTGCCCACACGGGGGAGATCCCGGCAAAATGACGTTGTTGGAATCCGAGAGGGGAACGAGGGGAAGATCCCGGGAATTCTAGACCGCCGAAACATCCCGGAGGAAGTTCTCAGAGATGGGCTACGCGGTCATCTGGAGCCCTGTGGCCCGTCAGGGAGAGCCCGCGTGACTGTGTGAGGGGCAACCTGCCCGTCTGAGAGATTTAGTTAGAAGAGTGGGCCGAACGATGGCAGATGGAGTTTAATGCTGACAAGTGTGAGGTGCTACATTTTGGTAGAAATAATCCAAATAGGACACACATGGTAAATGGTAGGGCATTGAGGAATGCAGAGGAACAGAGTGATCTCGGAATAATGGTGCATAGTTCCCTGAAGGTGGAATCTCATGTGGATAGGGTGGTGAAGAAAGCTTTTGGTTTGCTGGCCTTTATAAATCAGAGCATTGAGTATAGGAGTTGGGATGTAATGTTAAAATTGTACAAGGCATTGGTGAGGCCGAATTTGGAGTATTATGTACAGGTCTGGTCAGCGAATTATAGGAAAGATGTCAACAAAATAGAGAGAGTACAGAGGAGATTTACTAGAATGTTACCTGGGTTTCAGCACCTAAGTTACAGGGAAAGGTTGAACAAGTTAGGTCTTTATTCTTTGGAGCGTAGGAGGTTGAGGGGGGACTTGACAGAGGTATTTAAAATTATGAGGGGGATAGATAGAGTTGACGTGGATAGGCTTTTTCCATTGAGAGTAGGGGAGATTCAAACAAGAGGACAGGAGTTGAGAGTTAAGGGGCAAAAGTTTAGGGGTAACACGAGGGGGAGTTTCTTCACTCAGAGAGTGGTAGCTGTGTGGAACGAGCTTCCAGTAGAAGTGGTAGAGGCAGGTTCGGTATTGTCATTTAAAGTAAAATTGGATAGGTATATGGACAGGAAAGGAATGGAGGGTTATGGGCTGAGTGCGGGTTGGTGGGACTAGGTGAGAGTAAGCGTTCGGCACGGACTAGAAGGGCCGAGATGGCCTGTTTCTGTGTGTAATTGTGATATGGTTATATGGGCCAGTGGGACTAGGTGAGAGACAGCGTTCGGCATGGACTAGAAGGGCCGAGACAGCCTGTTTCCGTGTGTAATTGTGATATGGTTATATTGGCCAGTGGGACTAGGTGAGAGTAAGCGTTCGGCACGGACTAGAAGGACCGAGATGGCCTGTTTCCGTGTGTAATTGTGATATGGTTATATGGGCCAGTGGGACTTGGTGAGAGTAAGCGTTCGGCACGGACTAGGAGGGCCGAGATGGCCTGTTTCCGTGTGTAATTGTGATATGGTTATATGGGCCAGTGGGACTTGGTGAGAGTAAGCGTTCGGCATGGACTAGAAGGGCCGAGATGGCCTGTTTCCGTGTGTAATTGTGATATGGTTATTTGGGCCAGTGGGACTAGGTGAGAGTCAGCGTTCAGCATGGACTAGAAGGGCCGAGACAGCCTGTTTCCGTGTGTAATTGTGATATGGTTATATGGGCCAGTGGGACTAGGTGAGAGTAAGCGTTCGACACGGACTAGAAGGGCCGAGATGGCCTGTTTCCGTGTGTAATTGTGATATGGTTATATGGGCCAGTGGGACTAGGTGAGAGTCAGCGTTCGGCACGGACTAGAAGGGCCGAGACGGCCTGTTTCCGTGTGTAATTGTGATATGGTTATATGGGCCAGTGGGACTAGGTGAGAGTCAGCTTTCGGCACGGACTAGAAGGGCCGAGACGGCCTGTTTCCGTGTGTAATTGTGATATGGTTATATGGGCCAGTGGGACTAGGTGAGAGTCAGCGTTCGGCACGGACTAGAAGGGCTGAGATGGCCTGTTTCCGTGCTGTAATTGTGATATGGTTATAGGGGCCAGTGGGACTAGGTGAGAGTCAGCGTTCGGCACGGACTAGAAGGGCCGAGACGGCCTGTTTCCGTGTGTAATTGTGATATGGTTATTTGGGCCAGTGGGACTAGGTGAGAGTAAGCGTTCGGCACGGACTAGAAGGGCCGAGATGGCCTGTTTCCGTGCTGTAATTGTTAGATAGGAGATCAGTGCTGAGTGAGTAAATACGTTTAGAGGACCAGGAGGAGGAAGTGAGAAGGTGGAAATGTCCCCGGGGCCTGTTGGGACTTCCCCCAGGTTATTGAAGGAGGCAAAAGACAAGATTTCTGTGCTCCATGTGTCCTCTCAAGTCACCTTTAATTGTCGTTTCGACCATAACTGCTGGTACAGTACACTGTAAAAACGAGACAACGTTTTTCAGGACCATGGAGTGAGAGAGAGAGTGAGAGATGGAGAGAGTGAGTGAGAGAGAGAATGAGAGTGAGGGAGTGAGAGAGACCAGTCAAATCACTTTTAATTGTCATTTCGACCATAACTGCTGGCACAGTACACAGTGAAAACGAGACGACGTTTTTCAACACAGGAAAAAGCTACACTAGACTACAGACCAACTGCAAGAGCTGGGCGTTAATGCTCCCTTGCCAAGACAAGTCAAGTCACTTTTATTGTCGTTTCAACCATAACTGCCGGCACAGAACACAGTAAAAACGAGACAACAGTTTTCAGGACCATGGTGTTACATGACACAGTACAAAAACTAGACTGAACTACGTAAAAACAACACAGAGAAAGCTACACTAGACTGCAGACCCACCCAGGACTGCATACAGTGCACAGAACAGAGCAGGCATTACAATAAATAATAGACAGGACAATAGGGCAGTAAGGTGTCAGTCCAGGCTCTGGGTATTGAGGAGTCTGATGGCTTGGGGGAAGAAACTGTTACACAGTCTGGTCGTGAGAGCCCGAATGCTTCGGAGCCTTTTCCCAGACGGCAGGAGGGAGAAGAGTTTGTACGAGGGGCGCGTGGGGTCCTTCCGTCTCCGGCCCACACGGGGGAGATCCCGGCAAAATGACGTTGTTGGAATCCGAGAGGGGAACGAGGGGAAGATCCCGGGAATTCTAGACCGCCGAAACATCCCGGAGGAAGTTCTCAGAGATGGGCTACGCGGTCATCTGGAGCCCTGTGGCCCGTCAGGGAGAGCCCGCGTGACTGTGTGAGGGGCAACCTGCCCGTCTGAGAGATTTAGTTAGAAGAGTGGGCCGAACGATGGCAGATGGAGTTTAATGCTGACAAGTGTGAGGTGCTACATTTTGGTAGAAATAATCCAAATAGGACACACATGGTAAATGGTAGGGCATTGAGGAATGCAGAGGAACAGAGTGATCTCGGAATAATGGTGCATAGTTCCCTGAAGGTGGAATCTCATGTGGATAGGGTGGTGAAGAAAGCTTTTGGTTTGCTGGCCTTTATAAATCAGAGCATTGAGTATAGGAGTTGGGATGTAATGTTAAAATTGTACAAGGCATTGGTGAGGCCGAATTTGGAGTATTATGTACAGGTCTGGTCAGCGAATTATAGGAAAGATGTCAACAAAATAGAGAGAGTACAGAGGAGATTTACTAGAATGTAACCTGGGTTTCAGCACCTAAGTTACAGGGAAAGGTTGAACAAGTTAGGTCTTTATTCTTTGGAGCGTAGGAGGTTGAGGGGGGACTTGACAGTGGTATTTAAAATTATGAGGGGGATAGATAGAGTTGACGTGGATAGGCTTTTTCCATTGAGAGTAGGGGAGATTCAAACAAGAGGACAGGAGTTGAGAGTTAAGGGGCAAAAGTTTAGGGGTAACACGAGGGGGAGTTTCTTCACTCAGAGAGTGGTAGCAGTGTGGAACGAGTTTCCAGTAGAAGTGGTAGAGGCAGGTTCGGTATTGTCATTTAAAGTAAAATTGGATAGGTATATGGACAGGAAAGGAATGGAGGGTTATGGGCTGAGTGCGGGTTGGTGGGACTAGGTGAGAGTAAGCGTTCGGCACGGACTAGAAGGGCCGAGATGGCCTGTTTCTGTGTGTAATTGTGATATGGTTATATGGGCCAGTGGGACTAGGTGAGAGACAGCGTTCGGCATGGACTAGAAGGGCCGAGACAGCCTGTTTCCGTGTGTAATTGTGATATGGTTATATGGGCCAGTGTGACTTGGTGAGAGTAAGCGTTCGGCACGGACTAGGAGGGCCGAGATGGCCTGTTTCCGTGTGTAATTGTGATATGGTTATATGGGCCAGTGGGACTTGGTGAGAGTAAGCGTTCGGCATGGACTAGAAGGGCCGAGATGGCCTGTTTCCGTGTGTAATTGTGATATGGTTATTTGGGCCAGTGGGACTAGGTGAGAGTCAGCGTTCAGCACGGACTAGAAGGGCCGAGACAGCCTGATTATACCATATAACAATTACAACTCAGTTTACAAGTCTCGGAGCACTGTCAGGATAACCATATAACAATTACAGCTAATAAACAGGCCTCCTAGCCCCACTGGCCCATATAACCGTATCACAATTACACACGGAAACAGGCCATCTCGGCCCTTCTAGTCCGTGCCGAACGCTTACTCTCACCTAGTCCCACTGGCCCATATAACCATATCACAATTACACACGGAAACAGGCCATCTCGGCCCTTCTAGTCCGTGCCGAACGCTGACTCTCACCTAGTCCCACTGACCCATATAACCATATCACAATTACCACTCTCTGAGTGAAAAATTTACCCCCGACATCTCCTCTGTACCTGCTCCCCAGCACCTTAAACCTGTGTCCTCTTGTGGCAACCATTCCAGCCCCGGGGAAAAAGCCTCTGACTATCCACACCATCAATGCCTCTCATCGTCTCGTACCCCTCTATCGGGTCACCTCTCACCCTCCGTCGCTCCGAGGAGAAAAGGCCGAGTTCACTCAACCTATTCTCACAGGGCACGCTCCCCAATCCAGGCAACATCCTTGTAAATCTCCTCCGCACCCTTTCTATGGCTTCCACGTCCTTCCTGTAGTGAGGTGACCAGAACTGAGCACAGTACTCCAAGTGGGGTCTGACCGGGGTCCCTATAGAGCTGTAACATTACCCCTCGGCTCCTAAACTCAATCCAGGCAACATCCTTGTAAATCTCCTCCGCACCCTTTCTATGGCTTCCACGTCCTTCCTGTAGTGAGGCGACCAGAACTGAGCACAGTACTCCAAGTGGGGTCTGACCGGGGTCCTATAGAGCTGTAACATTACCTCTCGGCTCCTAAACTCAATCCAGGCAACATCCTTGTAAATCTCCTCCGCACCCTTTCTATGGTTTCCACGTCCTTCCTGTAGTGAGGCGACCAGAACTGAGCACAGTACTCCAAGTGGGGTCTGACCAGGGTCCTATAGAGCTGTAACATTACCTCTCGGCTCCTAAACTCAATCCAGGCAACATCCTTGTAAATCTCCTCCGCACCCTTTCTATGGTTTCCACGTCCTTCCTGTAGTGAGGCGACCAGAACTGAGCACAGTACTCCAAGTGGGGTCTGACCAGGGTCCTATAGAGCTGTAACATTACCTCTCGGCTCCTAAACTCAATCCAGGCAACATCCTTGTAAATCTCCCTCAGCACCCTTTCTATGGTTTCCACGTCCTTCCTGTAGTGAGGCGACCAGAACTGAGCACAGTACCCCAAGTGGGGTCTGACCGGGGTCCTATAGAGCTGTAACATCACCCCTGGCTGTGAAAAGTCTTTTAAAACTCTGTGCGAAGTGGGCGTGAGTCCCGGCACCGGCCTCGCCCTCGATCCCGCCCCCCCGCAGGGGCAGGGAGCCGCCCTCCCCGAGGGATGCGGAGAAAGAAGCGGCCCATGTGACTTCTGGTCCACAGGGCGCTTTCGGTTTCGACGCAGCGCTGTTTATGTCGTCCCGGTCCGGGAGGTCGCGGGGATGGGGTCGGCGGCGGCCCTCCTCCTCGGTCCGGTCTGGGCCGTCCTGCTGGCGGGGGTGAGCAGAACCGGGGGTGGGGGGGGATCGGCCCGGGGAGCCCGGTCCGGAAGGATGGCGGTGGTACAAGGGAGAGCGGGAGGGAGGGAGGGAGAGGCGGGGAGGGGAACGAGAGGGGACATGAGTGGGGGAGGGGGAGGGGAATGAGAGGGAGGGGAGAGGGGACATGAGTGGGGGAGGGGGATGAGAGGGAGGGGAGAGGGGGACATGAGTGGGGGGAGGGGGAGAGCGGGAGGGAGGGAGGGAGGGAGGGAGAGGCGGGGAGGGGAACGAGAGGGGACATGAGTGGGGGGAGGGGGAGGGGGATGAGAGGGAGGGGAGAGGGGACATGAGTGGGGGAGGGGAATGAGAGGGAGAGGAGAGGGGAAGAGAGGGAGGGAGTGGAGTGGGAGAGGGGGACATGAGGGGAGAGGAGGGGGACATGAGGGGAGGGGAGTGGAGAGAGGGAGGATGAGGGGAGTGGGGGAGGCAGAAGGAATGAGAGAGGGGAGGGGAGTGTGAGAGGAGGGGGACATGAGGGGAGAGGAGGGGGACATGAGGGGAGTGGGAGAGGAGGGGGACATGAGGGGGAGTGGGAGAGGAGGGGGGACATGAGGGGAGGGGGAGTGGTGGGGGACATGAGGGGAGTGGGAGAGGAGGGGGACATGAGGGGAGAGGAGGGGGACATGAGGGGAGTGGGAGAGGAGGGGGACATGAGGGGAGGGGAGTGGAGGGGGACATGAGGGGAGTGGGAGTGGGAGAGAGAGGGAGGATGAGGGGAGTGGGGGGGAGGCAGAAGGAATGAGAGATGGGAGGGGAGCGACCCCGGAGCCTCCTGACCCAG